>NC_090444.1:548783632-548878632 GCF_031143425.1 Pleurodeles waltl | reverse complement strand
CCAACCCACCTTCTCCACCGACCCAAACGACGCAGCCCTCAGCCTCACACATTGGATCACCAACTGCGCGGACAACCTCGCACCCCTCAGACGCCTCCCAAGACCGACCAACACCAGGAAACCTCTTTGGTTCACAGACACCCTCAAGGAATATAAAAAAAACTGCCCCACCCTCGAAAGCCTGGCGCAAGGACCACACCGCAGAAAACGTCTGCCCTCAAAAACGCCACTCGCGAACACCACCAACTGATCCGCGCCACCAAAAGAAATTCCTTCACAGACACACTGGACAAGAACACTCACAACAGCAAAGAACTCTTCAACATTGTCAAAGAGCTCTCCAATCCTAACGCCATCACGCCCTCACAAGACCTCTGCAACTCCCTCGCCACCTTCTTCCATCGTAAGATCACTGACCTACTCGACAGCTTCGGACACCAGACCCAGCCAACCACCACTGAACGTACAACCCCAGCCATCACCCTCAACGCCTGGACTCACATCAGCACGGAAGAGACCAAAGCTACCATGAACTCCATCCACTCCGGTGCCCCCTCGGACCTCTGCCCACACTTCATCTTCAACAAAGCTGACCACATCATCGCCAGACCATCACCAACAGCTCGTTTGCTTCTGCCACCTTCCCCGAGAGCTGAAAACACGCAGAAGTCAATGCCCTACTGAAGAAACCTACGGCGGACCCCAGCGACCTGAAGAACTTCCGCCCCATCTTGCTCCTCCCCTTCCCTGCCAAAGTCATAGAGAAGACCGTCAACAAGCAACTTACCAACTTCCTTGAAGACAACAACCTACTTGACCCCTCCCAGTCCGGATTCAGAGCCAATCACAGCACAGAAACCGCCCTCATCTCAGTCACAAACGACATCAGAACTCTGATGGACAACGGAGAAACAGTCGCCCTCATCTTCCTCGACCTCTCGGCTGCCTTAGACACCGTCTGCCACCGAACCCTAATATCCCACCTCCGCTCCACCGGTATCCAAGGACAGGCCCTGGACTGGATCACCTCTTTCCTCTCCAACCGCTCCCAAAGAGTCTACCTCCCACCGTCCGCTCAGACCCCACCGAGATCATCTGCGGCGTCCCACAAGGCTCCTCGATCAGCCCGACTCTCTTCAATGTCTACATGAGCCCCCTCGCCGACATCGTACGCAAACAGAACATCAACATCACCTCCTACGCCGATGACACTCAGCTGATACTCTCCCTCACCAAGGACCCCACCAGCGCCAAGACCAACCTGCAAGATGGAATGAAAGACATCGCAGAATGGATGAAACTCAGCCGTCTGAAACTGAACTCAGACAAAACGGAAGTCCTCATCCTCGGAAACACCCCTTCCGCCTGGGACGACTCTTGGTGGACCACAGCCCTTGGCACCGCACCAACCCCCTCAGACCACGCACGCAACCTCGGTTTCATCCTGGACCCACTTCTCACCATGACCAAACAAGTCAACGCCGTATCATCTTCCTGCTTCCTCACCCTCCGCATGCTCCGAAAGATCTTCCGTTGGATCCCCGTCAACACCAGAAAGACTGTGACCCACGCCCTCGTCACGAGCTGCCTGGACTACGGAAACACCCAATATGCAGGAACCACCGCTAAACTCCAGAAACGTCTGCAGAGAATACAAAACGCCTCTGCCCGCCTCGTCTTCGACATACCCCACAACAGCCACATCTCCGCCCACCTGAGACACCTGCACTGGCTTCCCATCAACAAAAGGATCACCTTCCGGCTCGTCACCCATGCACACAAAGCCCTCCACAACAAGGGACCCGAATACCTCAACCGTCGCCTCAGTTTCTACATGCCCACCCGTCAACTTCGCTCCGCCAACCTCGCACTCGCCGCCGTCCCTCGCATCAGCCGCACCACAGCAGGTGGGAAATCTTTCTCCTGCCTGGCGGCTAAGACATGGAATTCCCTCCCCACCAACCTCAGGACCACCCAAGACCACCTCGCTTTCCGGAGGCAACTCAAGACCTGGCTCTTCGAGCAGCAGTAACCCCCTCCCCCTAGCGCCTTGAGACCCTCACGGGTGAGTAGCGAGCTTTATAAATGTTTTTGATTTGATTTGATTACATTCATATTAGTACCAAAATAGAGTAGAGCCTTTTGGATAGTTGTTGTGATTTCAAATAATTGGTATTGCTGTTATGGAGTCAGGTGGTAATATGGAAGTACCCCTACATGTGCTGAAGACCAATGGGGTACAGCTAGTCAATCATAATACTTGTAGGGGTTCCAAGGCTTTAATGGGCTTTCACAGCACAAATGTATTGGTAAATTTTCCTTTTAAAAGTTTTTATAAGCAGCTTTAAGGATTCTAGAATAGATCACAAAAACATTGTAACTGTACAGAAATGTAGCAATTGCACTCTGTGTGTAGCCAGTGATAGCTAAACAGGAGGATGACTTTACTTAGACCGCAAAGACCGACCTTCCAGACCAGGCAGCAGACTAGCCATCGTCTACAAGGCCGCCCTCTGCCTATCAATCAACACACAGGAACAATCTCCCCTCATTGAGCACCTTCACATCCAAGTCGACGTCGCTCCAAGGCCACCATCCGTGGCACCCTTGTCTTCAGACCACCCAGCCCCCACCCAGCCTTTAGCAACACCATCATTGATTTCATAGATCCCCATGCACTCGCCTCCACTAACTACATACTCCTCAGAGACCTTAACTTCCACATAGAAGGCCACAATGACCACAACACTTCCTCGCTACCCAAGAACCTTGACACACTCAGTCTCAAGCAATCGGTCACCTCACCAATGCACACGCTGGATACACACCCAACCCCATCTTTTCCACCAGCAGCAATGTCACCATCGACGACTCAACACCACTACACTGGACCGACCACCACTGCATCCATTTCTCCATCACCACACCTACAGCTCAAGTCACCGCTGTCCATACCCCCCAGGAAATGGAACCAGACCACAGAGGAACAACTCATAAACACCCTCAGCAACTTTCCACCCCAACACAACAGATGCGAACACATCAGCACACAACCTCCGCCAATGGATCGCCGATTGCGCCAACACCCTAGCTCCACTTCGAATGACCACAGGCAAACACACCACCATGAAGCCAGCTGGTTCACACCTGCACTCCAGGAATCGAGGCGCCCCTGCAGGACACTGGAGAAAAGATGTAGGAACAGCAAATCCCCGGAGGACCTTCCAGTCTTCAAATACTCCACAAGATCCCACCCTGGCCTCATCAGAGCCACCAGAAAAACTACCCTGCAGGACTGTATGAATGCCACCACTCCCAACACAAAATAACTTTTCCATTATCATGGAATTCACCAAACCACAAGCTGAGGCCACTAACATTCCTTCATCCCAGGACCTCTGCGACAGACTAGCCGCCTTCCATCGGACAATCGTGGCTATCCATGACAGCTTCAGACCCGAAGACTCTCTGAACTCACCAACAATGCCCCAACTCAGATCCACTGAATCCCCCATGTTCCTGCACACCTAGACTCCTCTCATGACGAACAAGAATCGCTCCATAATGAGCAGCATCCCTTCCAGATCCCCCACCGATCCTAGCCCCTACTACTGTAGTGTAGCCATTTTTATGTAGCTTTTGCACATTTGCTTCAGGCAGTAGACCTTTGTGCACTTTGCCCTAGATGCATTTTATTCATTTGCTTAAAGCATCGGGCCTCTGTGCACTTTGCTCTAGATGCATTTTATTCAGCCTCGTACTGTTATTTTTCAATAGCCAGTTCCACGGTCTTGTTTTATTTTCTTATATCACACTGTTTAGCCTACTTCGGCACTGGAGTTCTCAAATAATACATTCTTACTCACTCTGTGCTTCAGTCAAGGATACAGTCTGTTACATTGCCGTTAGACGTGGTAGGAGTTTAGTCTTTGGGTTGTAGACTATACAAATTCTTGCGTAGGACGTTTTGTTAGCACATCGACATGTTAGTTATAAAAACACCTCCTAGTCCTAATACAAGTAAGAGGGAGATTCTGACCAGGGAACCACAACTAGACACTGACTGCCCTATTGCAGATGCTGATCCAGATCACAGGCCTTTGCTCAGGTATGAGGGTTGATGTCTTCCCAGGGAATCTGAAAGGCAAGCTTAGAGCTTAACATGCTGTGCTCAAAATAGAACAAAATTAGAGAGAACGTAGTTTGTTAACACTATGATAGCGTTATTCCTTTGTTTCACTCTCTTGATTACTATTTTAATCCTACTGTGTTGTATGGTTCTGGTTATTGCGGCTCACGCCTTATTATCTAGAATGCAGTCGTTTTATTAAATCAGTCTATAAAACTTAAACTGTTTCTGTCATTTGTATATGAGATCATACTGTAAATGAGAGAGCTGGTTGGGACCTGAGTGACCACGACTTCCCTGAGAAGTTCCAAGATGTCATGCGCTCGGCTGCCAAATCATCCCTTCCCCTTGGTAGAGATGAGGCACTGCTAGTTAGCCAGAGCAAAACCGGATTGAAGGTGACAGGGGTCCTTCTTAGTGGGTCAGATTTAGTCCCCCCACACCAAGAACGACTCTGCCAAATAGAAATCCAGTAGTCTCATTTAGGATAATGAGAGCCAACGTGACACTACATCTTCAACAAAACCAGTGCCTCAATTGCACATGAGCTCCGCAGGACTAGAAGCACATGAGGTCTGCCTACTCCTGAAGAAACCCAGGGCCAACCCCATGGATCTCATGAATTACTGCCCCATCCCGCTGCTGCCCTTCCAAGCCAAGGTCACCAAACAAGCAATCAACGCTCGCCAACACATCAGGGACAACAACATCCTAAACATCTCCCAATCAGGTTTCAGAGCTAACACAGCACCAAGATTGCCCTGTTCACCGCCACAGATGACATCTGCTCTCTCCTTGACCGTGGCCAAACAGCAGCCCTCACCCTACTAAACTTTTTGGCTGCCTTCAACAGTGTCCCACCACACCCTATGTGCCAGACTCCACGCAGTAGGCATATGCGGAAAGGCTCTTCGGTGGATACACTCCTTCTTGACAGGCAGAAAGCAGAGAGCCAGACTCCCACCACACCTGTCAGAATCTACTGAGATTAGCTGTGGAGTACCCCATGGATCCTTGTTGAGTCCCAGACTGTTTAATGTCTACATGGTCCGCTCGTCCCAAACATCAGAAACTATTGATTGAACATAGTCTCCTAAGCCGATGACATCCAGCTGATCATCTCCCTAACTGAAAACCCCAAACGCCCAAGAAGAATTTCCAAGATGGGATGGAAGCATTAGCCGTTGGGTGAAGGCGATCAGTCTTACGCTAAACTCCGACAAACCGAGATCCTCATCCTGGAACCCTCCTCCTCAGCCTTGGACGACTCCTGGTGGCCCTCCACACTTGGCAGGCTCCCACCCCCACAGACCATGCACACAATGCCGCCGGCATCCTCGACTCCGCAGTCACCATGACAAGACAGGTCAACTCTTGCGCCTCCACCTGATCACAAGCAGACTTGGCTACAGCAGCCCCCTCTATGACAGAACCACCAACAAGAACCTGAGCAAGCTATAACAAATCCAGAACACCTCGCTCACTCGTCCTGAACATCCCATCACAGGACATTTGAGAGATCTCCACTGGCTCCTCATCAAGAAAGGGATCAACTTCAAGCTCTTTATTTATGCTTACAAGGCACTCCACAACCTTGGATCCAGCTATCTCAACCACTGCATCACATTTTACTCCCCTGCCAGACCTTTCCTCTCCTCGCTACCATACCCCACAAAAGGAATTCCTCAGCTGGAGAGAGATCTTTCACCTACCTTGTGGCAAAATACTGGAACACCTTGCCTCTCAACCTCAGACAGTCGCCATCGCTACCTCAATTCAGGAAGGACCATAAGACTTGGCACTTCGACTGAATCTGGAGGACCTACCCACACAGCACCTTGAGACCATACGGGTGAGTAGCGTGCTTTAAAAAAGTGAATTGAATTGAATTGAATTGAACTTACTCCCTCTGACTGAACTTAATAATAATGGTTACTGTTTGAGTTGGCCCCTTCTGCAGGGTCACCCCTACATGTTTTGCCTTTATCCTTGACTTTTTGCTGAATTTGTGTTTGTTGGCCTTAGGACTCTGAGCACTTTACCACTTCTCCCCTAAACCTGGTAACATTGGTGTATACACAATTACATATTAATATACTTGTACGTCCCTTCTAAAGACGTGTACCATATACACAGGGTCTGTAAATTAAATGCTAGTAGTAGGCATGCAGCACTGATTGTGCCACCCACTTCAGTAGCCCTTAAATATGTCTCAGGACTGCTACTGAAGAGCCTGTGTGTGTGTAGCTTCCCTGCCACTTCAACTTGGCATTTAAAACCCCTTTCCAAGCCTTAATTTCCTGTTTTTATTACTTACAGGGCACCTCTAAGGTAGGAACTAATTAGCCAATTGGGAAGGGTGCTATGTAAGTAAAAGGTAGGACATGTACTTTTAGGTTTTGCTTAGCATGGTAGTGAAAAACTCCTGAAGTAATTTTTCACTATTGTAAGGTCTACTTCTTTCGTAGACTAGCATTGGGAATTCCATAATATTTTTGTAAGCTGTAATGTTAAATCCTCCTTACGAGTAAAGTTTGATTGAATAACTATTATATAAATGCCACTTTTGGAAAGTAGGCATTTCTCTGCTCTTCCTGCTCTGTGTGCTTTGCAACCTGTCTCCAATACACGTCTGCTGTAGGTGACAGCTACAGTTTGTGCATTCCATTTAGACAGCCAAAAACACAGGAAGATTAGGTCTGTCCCAGCACTCCTCTGCATTCTGACGGGCTTTCCTGGGCAGTAAGGGTAGAAAGGGGCTGACACACTTGAATAGGGAAGTGCCTGTCCCCACACACAAGGCTGGTTACCCCCTACTGGTAGTCTGGAGCCATAGCTAGGAAGAAGGGATCTCTGTGCACTTCAAGGAGCTCCTTTGAAGTCACCCCTACTTCAAAGGCACATTTGGTTATAAGCACTGGGTCTCTGACCCTACCAAATCAGAATACTTACAGACCTGGGAAGAACTCTGCTGGATTAAAGACTGCTGGATCACCACTTTGCCTGGGCTGACTGTTCTGAGGAAATGCCGCTGTGCTTTGCTGAGTTGAACTGCTGCCTCCTGATCCCTGCCTTGCTGAGGACAAGGACTGAACCCATCTCACTTGAATCCATAGTGACCCTAAGGGCTCAGTGGGTTGCCTCCTATTCAGCTGCAGTCTCAGGGACATCAAAGACTGCCTGCAACTCTCCTGGTGCTACTGGACTTTGCAATCTGTAAGTCCTACCTTTGCCTGAGATGTCTCCTCCAGTCCTGGGCCTCTGAAGTGGGTTCTGCAGCTGATTCCTGCAAAAACTGATGCATCGTCACCATTGCACTGTTTGAAACTGAAGCATCACTCCTATGACGTCGACGCAGAGGCTGTTTGACGAAAGCAGATTGACACCCTGCATGGTCCGACAATGTCACTCTCCTCGGCTCAATGGCAATGCATTGCATTCACCTCTACTGAGCTTGATGCGGGATCCAACTGCCTAGGAAATAACGCTGCGTCACCTTCACATTGGCCCCTTGACATGGACGCTTGCTCCATACAAGGCACTTTCTCAGCAGACGCTGCATGGGTCCTGTAGCTGGCCTACCCTCCAAAGGAGTCTGCATCATTATTGGATTTGCACCACTTCCTTGTGAAGGCACAAATTATAGTTATCCTAGGGCACGAGTTATAGTTACTTGAAATAACTCTAACTATAACAGCTGAATTTCTATGGATTTGTGCAATTAAAACATGAAACTAAAACATAACATCCCTGTAGCCTTTGTTATGTGTATATATATTCCAATAGTGTTTCGTTCGTGCTCTTCCTAGTTTTCAAAGCTGCTCTGCCCTACTGCCCTTGGTGACCGATGGCGGCTGGATTGATCGGGAAACATCCTGAACAACTAGGTCTAAACCACTACTTGCCTGAACCACTACTGCTAAACAACTAAAACATCTCTACAACTAAGTACTGAACAACTACTGTCTAAACAACAATTGTGCCTGAACAACAATTGCCTGAACAACTAATTTTAAGGTAAGGTTTTCTTTTTGTTTTTTATGGATTATTAGTTGTTTAGAATATATATGTATATATTAGTTGTTCAGGCAATTGTTATTCAGGCACAATTGTTGTTTAGACAGTAGTTGTTCAGTACTTAGTTGTAGAGACGTTTTAGTTGTTTAGCAGTAGTGGTTTAGGCTATAGTTGTTTAGGACCTAGTTGTTCTGTCACATATTCGGATTGATCTGCTAAATGTTCAAAATGACTTATCTTTTTCCACAAAGAAATGTCAGCAGTCCTGCAGACTATTAATGAAAGATTTTATTAGTGACCAACAAAATAATGCATTTTGGCTACTGCCTTCTACAAACAGGAAGTGATACCTTCCCAAAGGTCACTATGGCCCTCATTACAACCCTGGCGGTTGGTGTTAAAGCGGCAGTAATACCGCCAAGAGACCAGCGGTAAAAAAAAAATTGGATCATGGCCACATTGGAAACCGCCAACACAGCCAGCTACTTTAACACTCTGACCGCCACGGCGGTAGCAACTAACACCGCAGCGGTAACCACCAACAGACAGGTGAAAGACAATGTACCGCCCACCCCATCAAAATCTGACTATCCACCAGCTTTCCTGGGTCGGTACCAATGCCATCAAAAGCACAGCGGAAACAGGACTTGGAAGGGAAACCACTCACCACTCGACACAAAGAACCATGATGCCATGGAGCCCGAGCTGCAGGTCCTGCCCATGCTGGTCTACCTCATCTACCAGGAATACGAAAGGCGATGGCGATGACCACAGTGAGTACTGCACCGAGTACACAGGGGAGGGGGGAGGAAAAAGAGAATGACACACACACGCAACACCCCCACCCTCATCGACAACACAGTACACACAAACACATGCATCAACATTACATTAACATCCCGTAACTGTAGGAAAGTACCATCTTGCCTGGCATGTTAACCCCATTTTTACTTGTGTGTCAGTTTGTTTTTGCCTGTGTCACTGGGATCCTGCTATCCAGGACCCCAGTGCTCATAGTTTGTGGCCTATATGTGCTCCCTGTGTGGTGCCTAACTGTTTCACTGAGGCTCTGCTAACCAGAACCTCAGTGTTTATGCTCTCTCTACCTTTAAAATTGTCACTGCAGGCTAGTGACCATTTTCACCAATTCTTATTGGCACACTGGAACACCCTTATAATTCCCTAGTCTATGGTACCTGGGTACCCAGGGTAGTGGGGTTCCAAGAGGTCCCTATGGGCTGCAGCATTTCTTTTGCCACCTATAGGGAGCTCAGACAATTCTTACACAGGACTGCCACCACAGCCTGAGTGAAATAACGTCCACGTTATTTCACAGCCATTTTACACTGCACTTAAGTAACTTAGAAGTCCCCTATATGTCTAACCCTCCCTTGGTGAAAGTGAAGTGCAAAGTTACTAAGTGTGAGGGCACCCTGGCACTAGCCAAGGTGCCCCCACATTGTTCAGGGCAATTTCCCTGGACTTTGTGAGTGCGGGCACACCATTACACGCGTGAACTACATTTGGGTCAATACCTATATGTAGCTTCACAATGGTAACTCCGAACATGGCTATGTAACATGTCTAAGATCATGGAATTGTCCCCCCAAGCCAAATCTGGTATTGGGGTGCCAATCCCATGCATCCCCGGGGCTCCAGCATGGACCCAGGTACTGCCAAACTAGCTCTCTGGGGTTTTCCCTGCAGCTATCGCAGCTGCCAACCCTCAGACAGGTTTCTGCCCTCCTGGGGTCTGGGAAGCCCAGTCCTAGGAAGGCAGAACAAAGGATTTCCTCTGAGAGAGGGTGTTACACCCTCTCCCTTTGGAAATAGGTGTTAAGGGCTGGGGAGGAGTAGCCTCCCCAGCCTCTGGAAATGCTTTGAAGGGCACAGATGGTGCGCTCCTTGCATAAGCCAGTCTACACCGGTTCAAGGATCCCCCCCAGTCCCTGCTCTGGCATGAAACTGGACAAAGGAAAGGGAAGTGACCACTCTCCTGTCCATCACCACCCCAGGGGTGGTGCCCGGAGCTCCTCCAGTGTGTCCCAGACCTCTGCCATCTTGAATGCAGAGGTGTAAGGGCACAATGGAGACCTCTGAGTGGCCAGTGCCAGCAGGTGATGTCAGGGACCCCTCCTGATAGGTTCTTACCTGGTTAGGTAACCAATCCTCCTCTGAGGGCTATTTAGGGTCTCTTCTGTGGGTTTCTCTTCAGATAACGAATGCAAGAGCTCACCAAAGTTCCTCTGCATCTCCTTTTTTGACTTCTGCCATGGATCGATCGCTGCCTGATCCAGGATGCCTGCAAAACCACAACAAATTACCAAGACGACTACCAGCAACATTGTAGTGCCTAATCCTGCTGGCTTTCTCGACTGTTTCCTGGTGGTGCATGCTCTGAGGGCTGTCTGCCTTCACCCTGCATTGGAAGCCAAGAAGAAATCTCCCGTGGGTCAACAGAATCTTCCCCCTGGTAACGCAGGCACCAAACTTCTGCATCACCGGTCCTCTGGGACCCCTCATCTTGACAAGCGTGGTCCCTGAAACACAGGAGCTGGATCCAAGTGACCCCGACAGTCCAGTGGTCCTTCTGTCCAAATTCAGTGGAGGTAAGTCCTTGCCTCCCCATGCCAGACAGTAATCCTGTGTACTGCATGATCTGCAGCTGCTAGGGCTTCTGTGCACTTTTGCAAGGATTCCTTCATGCACAACCTAGCCCAGGTCCCCAGCACTCCATCCTGCATTGCTCAACTCGCTGAGTTGACCACCGGCTTTATGGGACCCTCTTTTGTTGTCTTGAGATTACGGTCGTGCTCAGATTTCTTGAACGCCTGTTCAAGTACTTCTGCAGGTGCTGCCTGCTTCGGCATGGGCTCTCTCTCTATTGCTGAGCACCCCCTCTGTCTCCTCCTCCAAGGGGCAACCTCCTGGTCTTCCTGGGCCCAGGCAGCACCCATTATCTTCAACCGCAACTCTTGCAACTAGCAAGGCTTGTTTGAAGTCTTTCTGTGTGGAAACAACTTGGCATCCTCCAGCACGCTTTGTGACATCTTCTGACCAAAGGAGAAGTTCCTCGCACCTTCTGTTGTTGCAGAATCTTTGGCTTCTTTCACCCAGAGGCAGCTCTTTTGCACCTTCATCCGGGGTTTAGTGGGCTCCTGCCCCCCCTGGACACTTTCATGACTCTTGGACTTGGTCCCCTTCCTTTGCAGGTCCTCAGGTCCAGGAATCCATCTTCAGTGCTTTACAGTCAGTTGTTGCCTTTGCAGAATCCCCTATCTCGACTTTACTGTCTTTCTGGGGTAGTAGGTAACTTTACTCCTACTTTTCAGGGTCTTGGGGTGGGGTATCTTGGACACCCTTAGTGTTTTCTTACACTCCCAGCGACCCCCTACCCTCTACACACTACACTAGGCCTGGGGTCAATTTGTGGTTCGCATTCCAATTTTGGAGTATATGGTTTGTGTTGCCCCTAGGCCTATTGTCTCCCATTGCATCCTATTGTATTGAACAGTGTGTGCACTACTTTTCTAACTGTTTACTTACCCAATTTTGGTTTGTGTGTATATTTTGTGTATTTTACTTACCTCCCAAGGGATTATATCCTCTGAGATACCTTTGGCATATTGTCACTAAAATAAAGTACCTTTATTTTTAGTAACTTTGAGTGTTGTGTTTCTTGTGATATAGTGCTTTATGATATAAGTGGTATTGTAGGAGCTTTGCATGTCTCTTAGTTCAGCCTAAGCTGCTCTGCTATAGCTACATCTATCAGCCTAAGCTACTAGAACAATACTAATCTACTAATAAGGGATAACTGGGCCTGGCACAAGGTGTAATTACCACAAGGTACCCACTATAAGCCAGGCCAGCCTCCTACATTGGTGGCAGCAGTGGGACAAGTACTTGTAACTGCTTTACCACTTTGTCATTGGTGCTTTTCATAAGAAAAACATATACCAAATACTTCAGAATATACACAGTTAACCTAAACAGTTTAATTTTCTTTCTCGAAACTTTATAAAAAGTTTTAGAAAGGTTTTGAAACGTGTTTAAACGTTTTTTTATCTTTTATCTAAAAGTTTCTAAACTTTTTTCTCTCTACCTTAAACTCTTCCTAACAATCATATCTGCAGTAGAACTCACTCCCACAGTTGTCCAGGCAACATATGGTAGTTTAAACTTTAAAAGTTTGAGGTGTCTCGGCGTTGAAAGGGGATTAAGTATTGGTAAGAATTCCACAAAAGATCTTCTCCTTAGCCTTCTCCTAGAAAGTGACCAGAACCAGTCTGGCCCATCCCAGGATCAGGAAGTGGGGGGGGGAGGGTACCCAGCCAGACTCAGAGGAGTCCACTGAGGATGTTAGGGAGGATTCTTCCAAGGACCTGCCAGCTAACAGGCCATCTTGTGACACTGGTAGTGGGAAGGGGTCACACAGTAGTAGGACACCTTTCACTCCTAAAGGCCAGGTTACTAGAGTCCAGTCAGTTAGGGACAGGTCTAACTCTGCCAATTCCCATCTTTCTTCTGTGTCTCACAATTCCCAAGCCTCCCACCCTGAGGATAACTTAATGGAAAGGGAACTCAGAAAGCTGAGGTTGGAAGAGGCCAGGCTGAAGCTTAGACAGCAGCAGCTGGCCTTTGCCTTTCCCTTTCCACATCCAGAGATTCCCTGTCTGAGGTTGGGGTTAGTTCCCCATGGTGACAGCAGCAGTGTTTTTGATAGCAATCCTGTGAGAGAACAAGATTCAAGAAACCTGCATAAGATAGTCCCCCCACTTACAAGGAGGGGGTTGACATTAACAAGTGGTTTGCTGGACTTGAGAGGGCCTGTATGGTACAGTTGGTCCCTCAAAGGCAGTGGGCTGCTATCTTGTGGCTATCTTTTACTTGTAAGGGTAAGGATAGGCTACTTACTGTCAGAGAAAGTGATGCTAATAACTACAAAGTTTTGAAAGATGCACTCTTGGATGGATTTGGCTTAACCAATGAACAATACAGGATTAAGTTCAGAGACACCAGAAAAGAGTCCTCAAGACTGGGCAGACTTTGTAGACTGTTCAGTGAAGGCCTTGGAGGGGTGGTTACATGGCAGTAAGGTGACTGACTATAAAAAGCCTGTATAATCTAATCCTGAGAGAGCATATTTTGAACAATTGTGTGTCTGATTTATTGTACCAGTACTTGGTAGACTCAGACCTGACCTCTCCCCAAGAATTGGGAAAGAAGGCAGACAAATGGGTTAGAACAAGAGTGAACAGAAAAGTTCATACAGGGGGTGACAAGGATGGCAAGAAGAAGGATGGTACGTCTTCTGACAAGGGTTGGGGACAAAGATGAAAAACATTCTGAGTCTTCATCAGGCCCACAAAAATCCTCTGGGGATGGTGGGTCCAAATCTTCTTCTCACAATCAGAAAAAGCTATGGTGATATTTATGTAAAGTAAAAGGCCATTGGGCAAGTGATGCCACTTGTCCAAAGAAACACTAAGGCTCCCACTACCACAACCCCAACTGCATCTCTAGTGCCCATAGTGATAGCAGTGGTAGTGGGAAGTCTTCTACAAATAGCCAATCCAAGGGTGTTGCTGGGCTCACCATTGGAAGTGTAGTTGGGGTTGGTCTTGTTAGGGAGACCACAGAGGCTGTTTTAGTCTCTGATGGTGGCATTGACTTTGCCACCTTAGTTGCTTGTCCCCTTAATATGGGTAAGTACAAGCAACTTCCCCTAATTAATGGTGTTAAGGTTGAGGCCTACAGGGACACAGGAGCCAATGTAACTATGGTTATAGAGAAACTGGTTCACCCTGATCAACACCTACTTAGTCAGCAGTACCAAGTGACTGACTGCTCAAAATAACACACTTAGCCAACCCATGGCTGATGGCTGTTGTGAATCTCAACTGGGGGGGTTCCTGGTCCAAAGAAAGTTGTTGTACCCACTGAATTACCTGTAAAGTGCTTACTAGGCAATGATTTGGAGACAAAAGCTTGGGCTGAAGTGGAGTTGGAGGCTCATGCAGCAATGCTGGGCATTCCTGGACATATTTTTGCTTTGACAAAGGCTCGGGCCAAAAAGAAAAAAAGGACAGGAAAACTTGGATCCTGGAACAATGGACCAAGTGCTCCCAAAAGTGAGGTGTAGTAGGGGTAAATCCTTGCCCACTATCCCTCCCTCACCAGAAGATTCCCCTTTTGAGGAAGAGGAATCCTCTCCCTGTGCAGAACCCACACCAGAGGAGCTGGCAGCAGACACTGCTGAGCTTTTGGGTGCAGGGGGGCCTGCAAGGGAAGAGCGAAGTGTGGCACAGCAGACCTGTCCCACACTAGAGGGTTTGAGACAGCAAACTGTCAAACAGCAGAATGGGGATGTCAGTGATAGCCATAAGCTGCATTGGGAAGACAACCTCCTGTATACTGAGTAAAGGGACCCGAAACCAGGAGCTGCCAGGAGATTGGTCATCCCTCTGCAGTACAGGGAGTTTCTTCTTACCTTGGCACATGACATTCCTTTGGCTGGGCATTTGGGCCAGAGTAAAACTTGGGACAGGCTTGTTCCCCTGTTTCACTGGCCTCATATGTCTGAGGACACCAAAGAGTTTTGTCACTCTTGTGTGACCTGCCAAGCCAGTGGCAAGACAGGTGGCACACCAAAGGCCCCCTTAATTCCACTTCCTGTGGTTGGGGTGCCCTTTGAAAGGGTAGGGGTTGACATTGTTGGCCCCCTTGACTCTCAAACAGCTTCAGGCAATGGGTTTATCCTTGTGGTAGTGCCCATGCCACTAGGTACCCGGAAGCAATCCCCTTAAGGACCAATACAGCTCCTACAGTGGCAAAGGCCCTCCTGGGAATCTTTTCCAGAGTGGGCTTCGCTAAGGAAGTGGTGTCAGACAGAGGTAGTAAATTTATGTCTGCATACCTCAAAGCAACGTGGAAGGAGTGTGGTGCAAAAAAAAAGTTCACTACTCCTTATCATCTACAAATGGTCTGGTTGAGAGGTTTAATAGAACTCTCAAAGGTATGACAATGCTATTCCCTAAAAAACTCAGAAGGAGATGGGATGTCCTGTTACCATGCTTCCTTTTTGCTTACAGGGAGGTACCCCAAAAAGGAGTGGGCTTTAGCCCCTTTGAACTCCTCTTTGGGCACCCTGTAGGAGGTCCCCTTGCACCTGTTAAGGAGGGTTGGGAACAACCTTTAAAAGCTCCTAAACAGGACATTGTGGACTATGTACTTGACCTAAGATCAAGAATGGGTGAGTACATGAAAAAGGCCAGTAAAAACCTTCAGGCCAGCCAGGAGCTGCAAAAGCAATGGCATGACAAGAAGGCTGTCCTGACCCAGTACCACCCAGGACAAAAGGTGTGGGTATAGGAGCCTGTGGCCCCAAGAGCACTCCAAGACAAATGGAGTGGACCCCATCTAATTGTTGAGAAAAAGGGTGAGGTTACCTACTTGGTGGACCTGGGCACTGCCAGGAGTCCCCTTGGGGTGCTCCAGGTCAACTGCCTAAAACCCTACTATGACAGGGCTGATCTCACCCTGCTCATGGCAACTGATGGGGGACAGGAAGAAGAGTGACCCTCTCCCTGATCTCTTCTCCACCACTGAAGCTGATGGCTTAATGGAGGGAGTAGTACTTGCAGATTGCCTTACTGCTGAGCAGAAGGAAAACTGTGTAAATCTCTTAAGTCAGTTTTCTGAACTCTTCTCACTGATACCAGGTACCACTACTTGGTGTGGGCATACAGTCAACACTGGAGACATTTCACCTGTCAATAGTAAGATTTATAGGCAGCCTGACCATGTCAGGGACTGCATAAAACAAGAGGTACAGAAAATGTTAGACTTAGGAGTGATTGAGCTTTCAGAAAGTCCATGGGCTAGCCCAGTGGTGCTTGTCCCAAAACCTCACAGTAAGGATGGTAAAAGAGAGATGAGGTTTTGTGTTGACTATAGAGGGCTCAACCAAGTAACCAAGACAGATGCTCACCTATACTCAGGGCAGATGAGCTGATAGATACACTGGCTTCTGCCAAGTATCTAAGCACTTCTGATTTAACTGCAGGGTATTGGCAGATTAAATTATCAGAAGATGCAAAACCTAAAAAAGCATTCTCAACCATTGGAGGGCACTATCAATTCACTGCAATGCCCTTTGGTCTGAAGAATGCACCTGCCACTTTTCAAAGGTTGGTGAACACAGCCCTGCAAGGGTTGGAAGCTTTTAGTGCAGCATATATAGATGATATAGCTGTCTTTAGCTCCACCTGGGATGATCACCTGGTCCACCTGTGGAAAGTTTTAGAGGCCCTGCAAAAGGCAGGCGTCACTATCAAGGCTTCAAAGTGCCAGATAGGACAGGGGAAAGTGGTTTATCTGGGCCAGTGGTTTATCCTATGCACTAGGCCATGCACTATCAGTTACTAAAATAGTCACCAGCCCATGGGGTACAATGCCTACTGCCTTTAGCTGCACACCTGAAACCCACAGGACCCTGCCCAGTATTAGATGTCCAATAACACCTTTGGGGTAGGAGTGCATCACAGCCTGCCCAACAAGGGACCTACCCTGTGATCTTCCCCCTGGCCTAGGGGCACCCACAGCCCACATCCCCCACCCATGTAACCCTTAACACGCACAAAGTCAGGATTCAGAATCTGTACTCACCCCCTTGTGGCTGCTGTGATGCCGTCAAGCGCCCATCCAACTCTGAATAGGCCACCGCCAGGATGCGGAACATCAGGGGGGGTCAAGGTGCGACGGGCACCCCTTCCTCGTTGGGAGGCCAGCCCCAGCTGGGCCTCTGTCATCGTCTTTGCCCAGCGGCGCAGGTCATCCCACCGTTTGCGGCAGTGGGTGCTCTACCTGTGAAAGACCCCCAGGGTCCGCACCTCCTTGGCGATAGCACACCAAATACCCTTTTTCTGGTGGGCGCTGACCTGCATGGAAAAGACAGCACAAAAGGGAATTAGTCAACCGTCCGGACTGTCACACTCATGGCCCACCATATCCCTCCCATACCTGATGCACATACATTGACCACCATACATGCAGCACTCTGGCCAGGATGCCTCAGCCCCCCCTACATGTGGCTTACACACACAGCATGTGTGTCATGGCCCACACATCATGTTCACAGTGTACTCACCTGTTTGTGATGTGTGAATATGACCATCTGCTCACCGTTTTCTTCCATAGACTTCAACCGCTGAGGCTGAATATGAGATGGCGACATCCTCCGGTGTACAGACCCGTGGTGGACCTTGCGACAATGGAGGACAGACACGTTATCATACCATACAGACTTGATTGGGCCACAATCCAAGAACTGTGTGCCCAATTGGAACAAGACCTGATGTCAGCTATCCGCTAGCCCACAGGTATCCCCCCCCCCCCCCTCTATTGCAGGTCCTGTCAGTGCTCCATTTCCTGGCAAGTGGTTTCTTCCAAACAACAGTTGCCATGGCATCAGGGATGTCTCAGCCAATGTTCTCCAACGTGTTGACCAGAGTGTTGTCAGCCCTGCTGAAACACATGTGTAGCTACATTGTATTCCCCAGGTGGAGGATTTGGCCACAGTGAAAGCTGACTTTTATGCCCTGGGACATATCCCCAACATCATTGGTGCCATTGATGGTACACATGTGGCATTTGCCCCCCCCCCCCCGGAGAAATGGACACGTTTTCAGGGATAGAAAAAGCTATCACTCTATGAATGTGCAGATGGTGTGTTTAGCGGACCAGTACATCTCCCATGTGAATGAAAAGTATCCTGACTCTGTGTATGATGCCTTTATCTTGAGGAATAGCATCATCCCATATGTAATGGGCCAACTCCAGAGGCACCAGATGTGGCTATAGGTGATCCCAAGGTCCCCACCCAGTATAAGTAGGTCTCTGGGTATGGGGTTGTCCATAAGGGTTAGTGTGTCTAACAGTTGTCCCTCGATATTTGCAGGTGACTCTGTTTACCCCAACCGCTCATGGCTACTGACCCCAGTGAGGAATACCAGGACAAGGGCAGAGAACATTACAATGAGGCACATGGGCGAACATGGCAGATTATTGAAAGAAGCTTCGGCCTCCTGAAGGCCAGGTTCCAATGCCTCCATCTGACAGGTGGATCCCTGTACTACTCACCCAAGGAGGTGTGCCAGATCATCGTTGCATGTTGCACAACCTGGCCTTGAGATGCCAGGTGCCTTTTCTGCAGGGGGATGAGCCTGGAGATGGTCTTGTGGCATCAGTGGAGCCTGTGGACAGTAAGGAAGAGGAGGCAGAGGAAGAAGGGGACAACAGAAGTAATATAATTCAGCAGTACTTCCAGTGACACACAGGTAAGACACTGTAACTTAACTTTTCATTTTTCTGTTGGACATTGTACATCACAGCCTGATTTCCCTATGTCTATGGCCACTTACTGTATCCTTTGGCATCTCTATTTTCAGATCTCTGTGGCCCACTCTGGCTCCTGGTGTGTTTACTGCTGACCACTAAAGATCATTCCAATGTAAACTTTATAGTACATATGATTTGCTATGCTTTGAGGATGTTGTACTAATACATGTTTGAATCATTTGACAGGCTCCAGATTTGTATTTGTTCCAAGGGTGTTTATTTAAGTGCTCATAAGTAGAGGGGGATGTGCAATGGAGTGGGGTGATGGTGGAGGAATGTCCAGGGTAGAGTCCAGTCTATTGGTATCAAAGGTGCATTGTCCAAGAGAGCATAGAAAGTGGAGCAATAGCAATTCAAGGTGGACAGGATGACAGAGTGGGACAGAATAGTGCCAATCTGGAGAGTACTATTTCCTGGCGGGGGTCTTGGCAATGTTCTCTGACTTCTGCCTGGATCGCAGCAACCGTTTGTGGGGTGGTTCTCCTTCTGCAGGGGGTGGGGTGCTGGTGGCCTGTTGTTCCAGTGGCAGGGCCTCCTGTCCACTAGCGCCGGTGGAGGTGGAGGGCTATTCTTCGGTGTGGCTAGTGTCAGGGGCCCGTTGTTGTGCCACTGCCTCCCTCAGGGTGTTGGCCATGTTACCCAGCACCCCTGCAATGGTGACCAGGATGGTGTAGATGAGTTTGAGGTCCTCCAGGTGCTGTCCCTCCGGCAGCCGCTGGGTCTCCTGCAACTTGTCCAGTATCTGGCCAATGGTATGCTCCCTGGATGTTTGTGAGTGCCTCCTGGAGAGTGGGTGCCCTGGGCCTGTCCTCCCCCCTGTCGCACAGCAGTCCTCCCAGCTTCCATGTTGTCCTGTGCCTCTGTCCCCTGAACCGTGTGCCAACTGCCACTGAGCAAGGTCCCTGTTTGTCCTGTGTTTGCGGGGTTGCCTGGGGTCCCTGTAGTGGTGGGGGTTCGGGTGGGAGTATGTGGTGGCATGCAGGTAGAAGGGGTGATAGTATTCGAGATTTGACTTACCAGAGTCCAGTCCTCCACCTACTCCTGCCAGGCACTCAGGATGCATGATTTCCAAGACTTGCTCCTCCCATGTTGTTAGTTGTGGGGGAGGAGGTGGGGGTCCACTGCCAGTCTTCTGTGCAGCTAGTTGGTGTCTTGCTGCCACAGAACACACCTTACCCCGTAGGTCATTCCACTTCTTCCTGCTGTCATCCCTTGTTGTTGGACATCTGCTGCACCTGTGATCCGAATAGCTGTGGCTCTACCTGGATGATTTCCTCCACCATGACCTTTAGCTCCTCTGAGAACCTGGGGTGTCTTTGGGGTGCCATGGATGTGGTGTGAGTGATGTGTGAGGATGTGTGGGGTGATGTGAAGTGTGTGTATGGGTGATGATGTTTTGTGCCTTTGATTTAGTGGGTGCTCCTGGTTTGTCTCTCACTGCTTGCTATCTTTTTTTTTTTCTCTGTAAGGGGTTGTGGGTAATGTGGGTGTGTGTTTTATATTGGATTGGGTGTGTGGGTGTAGTGTGTGTCAGGTCTGTGTGGTTTGAATTGTCCAATGTGGTTTAGTTTTGCGTGTGTGTATTTTGAGTGTCGCGATGTGTACCGCCAATGGTTTACCGCAGTTGAAAGACTGCCGCGGTGATTCGTTGGTCCTGATACTGTGGGCGTATTCCTGTAGGCTTACCGGTGTAGGTTTGGGTACCACCAGTTTATCACTGACCTTTGGTCTGGCTGACTTGTGTGGGTGTCTGTATAGTGGCAGATTTCTTAGTGTGGGTCATAATACCCGTAGCGGATTACCGCCGCGGTCGCGGTATCGTGGCGCCCGTCAGCACTGCAGTAGGCGGCATTTACCGCCGGGGTTGTAATGAGGGCCTATGTTTTAAACAACATAAATAGGAATGAAAAACTGATATTGCTTTATACTTTCTTGGTTCTAAAACAGCAATCCAACATTGTAATGACATGATTGATCTTATTAATGATAAAAGATTGTCAGGATACTTCAATTCGATTTCCTCAGAAGCAGAAGATAACTCCTCAGTCCCGACCCGAGCTACTCACAACGAATATTAATCCTTTGTGCTGAATACCCCGGAGGGGGAAAGGGGAATGGGATGATAGAGAGACTGCCACAGAGATGATGAACACCAGTACTCAGTCTGCCTCTTCACATCTAAGATTGGATACAGCACCTGCAAGAGTCACAGTCGCAATTACTAGGGACATACAACATCAGTTTTTCACTTTCTACTCTCAACACTTAATTCTCTTTAATTCTATTATTTATTCACTCACCCTGAGTTCTCTGTAGGCTTGCTTCTCTCTATAAATGATAGCTCTTCTTAATAAAATGCTTATTACTGATTCTGGAAGAACTTCTCAACCTTTGTTAGAGATTGGTTTTATGTTGCTATATATATATATATATATATATATATATAGTTGGTGATAATGCGTTCTTCAAATCAGCTGATGTTATTTAATTTCTCCTGTCTTATTGTGACTTCTGTCAATACTTGTATTTGTAAATGCTTGTTTATTAAAGTTCGTTTCTCCTTTCTTACTTCGACATTTGTTGATAACTTGTATTTGTAAATGCTTGTTTATTACAGTTAGTTTCTCCTTCCTTACTTCGACATCTGTCTAACTTGTAGTTGTAAATGCTTGTTTATTTAAGTTCGTTTCTCTTTTAAACTCTATTTTGGTTTATTACCATTGAATTTGTAAATGCTTATTTGTTAACAGTTCGTTTCTCCTTTAAACTTGGCCTTTGTTTATACTCTTGACATTTGTAGATACTTGCTCTTTTAAAGTTTGTTTTTTCTTTGACTTTAATATCTTAAACAAGAACCTTGTAAACATAAGGTTAATTCATACATTAACTCTGTAGCCTTGCCGACTTCCACGGGAACGGTCTACTATCAAACTCTTCGAATAAACCTTGACAATATTTATCCGTTTTCTGTAATATAATCTTCAAATGTAATTTTACCTCACAGGAGTTCCTGTTCTGAAGCGCGCTCTCTCTCCGCACAGCTGATTCCTGTCAGACCTCAGTTGAAGTGCAAGGCTTCCAGCTGGAGAGCTCGTAACCTAGCAACCAACCGATTGCAAGACTAGAACTGTAACTAACCTTCAGGACTCACAGCGGCCATCTTGGATCTTCTCTTGATTCTTCCTTTGAAATAAGCGCAAGATTACTCTGAAAACCTTCTTCTAGTTTGGGCTTTGCTGTCTCCACTGAGGATATCTCTTTGCTTTTCTCATGCACTTCTTTGATTTGACTTGGCAAGTTTGTGTGGTCATGACAGTACTCCCCCCTCAAGGAACAGTTCTCCAATTTAGGTTTGCTTGGGTAGGTTCTATGAAAGTTTCTCACTAATCTTGAAGCATGTACATACTCGTGCGGCTCCCAGGATCGTTCCTCTGGACCATAACCTTTCCAATCAATTAGATAATAAAGCTGGCCATTACGGATTTTGGAATCTAAGATTTGATTGACCTCATACTCTTCTGCAGTGCTAATCTGGATAGGAATTGGAGGGGAGTTTTGACGTAAATTTGGAGGACTGTTCTTTAACAAGGAGACGTGGAAAACAGGATGTATCTTTAGATGAGCTGGCAACTGCAATTTAACTGCCACTGGATTGATCCTCTTGTCAACTTTGAATGGGCCTATAAATCGTGGCTGAAATTTGCGATTTCCTTTGAGACGTAAATGACGAGTGGATAACCAAACTTTGTCTCCTTTCGAATAAATGGGGCGCTCTCTTCTTTTTCTATCAGCCTGAGTCTTATATGAGTCTTTTGCTCGAATGATGATTTTTCTAGCCCTAACTAACGTGGTCTGCAAATCCCTCACCATCTGTTCTACTGCAGGCACTGAATCATCTTCTTTACCCAACATTACATTAGGATGTCTACCATGGTTCAGATAAAAGGGGGTGAACCCAGTGGTGGAATGAACAGCATTATTGTAAGTAAATTCAGCTGCCCACATCAACTCGGGCCATTCCTTCTCTTTATCGAATAAATTGAGTCTTAAATACTGTTCTAACTCTTGATTCACTCTCTCTGTTTGCCCACCGGTTTCAGTATGGTAACTGGTAGAGTAACGAGAATCAATTCCTAATCTTTTACTAAAGGCCTTCCAAAAGCGAGAAACAAATTGGGACCCCCTGTCTGAAACTAGAATTTTTGGGATACCATGGGCGCGTACTATGTGTTGTGTAAACAACTGTGCAACCTGTGGGGCTCGAGGGATTTCTTTCAAAGGAATGAAATGCGCCATTTTAGTGAAAGTGTCTACAAAAACTAGGATAGTGTTAAAACCTTGGCTACTAGGGAGGTCCACTATAAGATCCATAGTAACAGTATGCCAGGCAGGGGGTGCAGTGGGCAAAGGTCTTAACAGACCTTGTGAAGCTGTTCTATTTGATTTCCCTCTTTGACATTTGTCACAAGTTGACACATATTGTCTTATCTGAGTTTTCATTTTTGGCCACCAAAATTCTCGTTGTATTAGATTTTGAGTCTTTTGAATTCCTTTGTGTCCAGCCAATTGATCGTCATGATAAGCCTGATTTTTTTTTCTTGCAGCTCCACAGTCGGAACATACAGTGTACCTTTAAAGTATGGCAAACCTTTTTTGATTTCTCTTCCTTGGCCTTCTTTGGACCACTTCAGCATTCCTTCGAATGTCAAGTTTTCTTGAATTTCTTTGGTTAAATTTTCATACAATATGGCAGATATGAACTTCTCTTGTGGAATAATCAATTCTTTTTCTGGAGGCTCTTTAACTGCACCGGTATCAATTCGAGATAGAGCATCTGCCTTCCCATTTACTTTTCCTGGTCTGAAAGTGATAACAAAATCAAAGTCTGCAAAATATAGGGACCAACGCAGTTGTCTAGCTGTTAGAGTTCAAGCTGATTCTAAAAACTGTAAATTTTGGTGGTCCGTGTAAACTGTCACTTTATGCGTAGCTCCCGAAATGTAATGCCTCCACTCACGAAAAGTTTCTTTGACTGCCAATAGCTCCTTATCCGCAATTGAATAATTTATCTCTGGTGGTGTTAATTTTCGAGAGAAATAGGCCACTGGATGTAATTGACCTGTATCTTTATGACGCTGGGAAAGGATACCTCCTATGGCAACATTTGAAGCATCTGCCTCCACATAATATGGCTCATCTGGATTGCGGTGGAGCAAGATTGGAGCTGAGACGAAGGAATTCTTCAAAAAATTAAAAGCATTTTCAGCTTCTTTTGTCAATTCAAACTTCACTCCTTTCTTCAACAATCGAGTAATGGGTGTAACTGTTTGAGAAAAATTGGATATGAATCTTCGATAAAAATTAGCAAACCCCAAGAAACTCTGGATCTCTTTGACATTGCAAGGAGAAGGCCAATGTTGCACTGTCTTTATCTTGGCAGGATCCATACTAACTCCTTCTGGTGACAAAATGAATCCTAAGAACTCGACTCGTTCCACATGAAATGCACACTTATCCAATTTTACATAGAGATGGTTTTCTTGCAACCTTGTGAGGATGGATCGAACATGGGAAATGTGCTCCTGTAGATTGTCGGAAAAGATTAAAATGTCATCTATATAAACCACGGCAATCCGGTCGAGGAATTCTCGTAATATATCATTAACGAAATGCTGGAAGGCAGCGGGAGCATTGCATAACCCATAAGGCATCACTTGATATTCAAATAATCCGTATCGAGCCCGAAAAGCGGTTTTCCATTCATCCCCTGAAGCAACTCGAATCAAATGATATTTTCATCGCAGGTCCAATTTGGTGTAGATTCTAGCATTCTTTACTTGATCTAATAAAACTGACACTAAAGGCAGTGGGTATCGATTCTTGATGGTAACCTGATTGAGGGCTCGATAATCAATGCAAGTTCGAAGACTCCCATCCTTCTTTGGTATGAAAAATAAGGGGAATGACACTGGAGATTCAGAAGGACGAATAAAACCATTAGCAAGATATTGATCCAGATACTCCTTTAAATGTTGATTCTCTGCTTCGGTCAATGCGTATATTCTGCTACATGGCAATATCGCACCTGGCTCCAGTTCATTTTTGCAGTCGTAGGATCGATGTGGTGGCAATTTCTCAGCCTCCTTTTCATCAAAAACGGCGACTAAATCCTCATATTCTTTTGGGATTTCTGCTGTCTTTAGTGTACAGATCATTGAAGAGTGTGATGATAAACAGGCCGCTTGGGACTTGGTGGACACTTCCACTCCATCATGAAAGCAATTCTCTTTGCATTAAGAGGAATTCATCTTGATCGTTCTTTTGCTCCAATCAATTTGTGGATTATGTTCTGTAAGCCAGGGCAGACCCAAAATGAGTTGAAATTGTGGAGCATCTATCAAATTAAAGATTATCTGCTCCTGATGTCCACCAAAACCTTGCATCTGAATTGGTTCGGTCTAATGGGAAATGGGTCCTGAAGAAAGATTGGTTCCATCCACAGCTCTTCCTACTTCCAAAGTAGATTTCTTGATAAATCGAATACCCATTTTATGAGCGTATTTGATATCACAGAAGTTGCCCGTAGCTCCAGAGTCTATCATAACTGAGATCCCTTGAATTTCCTTCTCAAGGGTCTTAACTGATACTGTTTGTACCAAATGTGGCGCTGCGGTTTGTAAGGTATTCGCCACTCGTTGATCTAAAGGAGTTGTCTTGGGTTCTGCTTTCATCAGGGCAACTCCCTCTACTGATGAAGGTGTTCTTTTCCCGACTGAAGAGCTTTGGGTTTCTTGGGACAGTTTTTAACAAAATGCCCAGATGCTCTGCAATATAAACATAGTTGATTCACTCTTCTTTTCTCTTTTTCTTCCTTAGATAAAGGACCTCGGATGGAACCAATTTGCATTGGTTCTTCTATCGTTATCCCTTCTCTGGCGCTCGTATGATAATTTCTTACATGATCAATTCTCAGGGGAAATGGTCGATACTCTCCTTTTTTTTTTTGCTCTTCGTTCAGTTAACCAGTGGTCAATCTGTAACACAAGATCAATTAACTCCGAAATTTTGTTGGGTCTATTTGGAACTCGTGCTAAGGCATATTTCAATTCATCTCTCAGTCCACGATAAAATATGGTGTCTCTTTTTGACTCCGGCCAGGCAGTCTCTACAATGAGTTTATTGAAATGAGCCGGATAGGCTACTAGATCTTTATTACCTTGCCTGATTTCCAGTAGTTCATTGTCAGTGGCTTGAGCTGCAGTTCGCCGATCAAATATTCTTAAGAACTCTTCCTTGAAATTTTGGAAATTATATAAAACAGGATCATTTCTGGAAATTATTGGCATGGACCATGCGGCCGCATCTCCTGTCAGATAAGACAATATAAATGCCACTTTGGACTGGTCTTCGGAAAAAATGACTGGTCTACATAAAAAATGCAATGAACATTGGGTCAGAAAAATCTGCGCCTTATTTGGATCCCCACCGAAGCGCTCGGGTTGATCCAAAGGAATAATAGGTGAAACCGCATGAATTACTTGAGTGGATATACCTGCAGACTGTGAAGGGCTAGGGATTTGTGAAAACACAGATTCATTTGATTTAGCGGTGTTCCCTAACTCATTTATTCGCTGTTTTATTTGGACTGTTTCTTCTATGTTGTTATTTAATTGTTTCTGTAACCCTTCCAAAACGGTGGCTAATGCTTTTATATCAAATCCTTCTGCCATTCTGCTCAAGAGGAAATCTGTTTTTTCCCTAAAATTAGAGTGATGGCACTTCAATCTGTCAGGATACTTCAATTTGATTTCCTCAGAAGCAGAAGATAACTCCTCAGTCCCGACCCGAGCTACTCACAACGAATATTAATCCTTCGTGCTGAGTACCCCGGAGGGGGAAAGGGGAATGGGATGATAGAGAGACTGCCACAGAGATGATGAACGCCAGTACTCAGTCTGCCTCTTCACATCTAAGATTGGATACAGCACCTGCAAGAGTCAGTCGCAATTTCTAGGGACATACAACATCAGTTTTTCACTTTCTACTCTCAACACTTAATTCTCTTTAATTCTATTATTTCTTCACTCACCCTGAGTTCTCTGTAGCCTTGCTTCTCTCTATAAATGATAGCTCTTCTTAATAAAATGCTTATTACTGATTCTGGAAGAACTTCTCAACCTTTGTTAGAGATTGGTTTTATGTTGCTATATATATATATATATATATATATATATATATATATATATATATATATATATAGTTGGTGATAATGCGTTCTTCAAATCAGCTGATGTTATTTAATTTCTCCTGTCTTATTGTGACTTCTGTCAATACTTGTATTTGTAAATTCTTGTTTATTAAAGTTAGTTTCTCCTTCCTTACTTCGACATCTGTCGATAACTTGTAGTTGTAAATGCTTGTTTATTTAAGTTTGTTTCTCTTTTAAACTCTATTTTGGTTTATTACTATTGAATTTGTAAATGCTTATTTGTTAACAGTTCGTTTCTCCTTTAAACTTGGCCTTTGTTTATAACCTTGACATTTGTAGATACTTGCTCTTTTAAAGTTCGTTTTTCTTTGACTTTAATATCTTAAACAAGAACCTTGTAAACATAAGGTTAATTCATACATTAACTCTGTAGCCTTGCCGACTTCCACGGGAACGGTCTACTATTAAACTCTTCGAATAAACCTTGACCATATTTATCAGTTTTCTGTAATATAATCTTCAAATGTAATTTTACCTCACAGGAGTTTCTGTTCTGAAGCGCGCTCTCTCTTCACACAGCTGATTCCTGTCAGACCTCAGTTGAAGTGCAAGGCTTCTAGCTGGAGAGCTTGTAACCTAGCAACCAACCGATTGCAAGACTAGAACTGTAACTAACCTTCAGGACTCACAGCGGCCATCTTGGATCTTCTCTTCTTGATTCTTCCTTTGAAATAAGCACAAGATTACTCTGAAAACCTTCTTCCAGTTTGGGCTTTGCTGTCTCCACTGAGGATATCCCTTTGCTTTTCTCATGCACTTCTTTGATTTGACTTGGCAAGTTTGTGTGGTCATGACAAAGATTAAGGGCCATATTTATACTTTTTGATGCGCCAACGCAGTTGTGCGTCAAATTTTACTGCCGTCTAACGCCATTCCAACGCACCATGCGGGCACCTTATTTATGGAATGACGTTAGCCGGCGCTGCGAACTGGTCTGAGTAAAAAAAATTACTCACACCAGGCAGCGCCGGTGTATGGGAAAATGTGGGTTGTTGTGACGTCAAAAAATGGTGCAAGTCAGGTCTGAGGCAAAAATCAGGCCTCAAACCGGACTTGCGCCAAAGACAGGAGTCATGCCCCCTTGCCCAATGGCCATGCCCAGGGGACTTCTGTCCCCTGGGCATGGTCATTGGGTATAGTGGCATGTAGAGGGGCCCAAAATAAGCCCCCCTATGCCACTTAAAAAAAAAAAGTTAAAAAATACTTACCTGAACTTACCTTTACTTCCCTGGGATGGGTTCCTCCCATCCATGGGTGTCCTCCAGGGTTGGGCGAGGGTGGCAGGGGTGTCCCTGGGGGTAGGGGAGGGCACCTCTGGGCTCCTTCCGAGCCCACAGATCCCTAAACGCCTGCCCTGACCCAGGCGTTAAACAGCGCACAACAGGCTGTGTGCGGCGTTTTTTAAGGCCCACCCCCTCATATGCGTCAAAATGACGCTGGGGTATAAATAAGGCGCACGGGCCGTAAAGTAATTTTTTGGAAGGGAACGCCTACCTTGCATATCATTAATGCAAGGCAGTTTCCCGCTTCCAAATAATGATGCACATGGTGGAATTTGGACGTCCGCGGGGTTGGGCGTCAAGGTATAAATATGGGGCAGGGTTTGCTCCGAATGTGCGTCAAACTTTTTGACGCACATTCGCCGCAAACAGAGTATAAATATGCCCCTAACACTTTCATGTTCCATTCTCTAGTACTATTTACTGGTCAATGTGATATTTCTAACTACAGCAATCTACTCTGAAAGATACCATCACTTTATTGTCTTGTTCGTACAATTATTTCTCAGTGGTTGATGGTGACCTTTAAATACCCTAAAATAACTGTTTTTAATAACGCCCTTTTGATATAGGTACTTTGTTGAACCGGTTTCCATCTTTTCATTTTTTTTCAATAATGCAGCCCCATGTCCCTAAGTCAAAAAGTCACACTATTTGAAACCAAATCTACGTGGAAAAAACATACTATACAGGAACCATCTTTCATGCCTCAGTTCTTCCGTCAATCAATTGTATGAACTCCACTTAAAAGACAAGGATTGATTCAATCAATGAACTACTTACACTACACAAACAATGTATTCAATGGCATCCTAACAAATCTGCCAAACGTATATTTAGACCTGTGTATGAATTCCGCTTGATCTTTTATTGTTCTATTTTATTTCATTTAAGTGGCTGGTCCCTTGTCAATATTTAATCAGTTAGGTCCACATGCTGCAAATTAATGATATATCTTGATTTAAGGTGTCTTAACTCTTAATTTCCTTCTTGTGGTTTATTGTATATCGTCCCAATACCAAAGAACACCAAGGCATTGCAATTAATGGTGTGTTGTATTTGGAAATGTCTTGCTGCTGGGCATGATTTATCATTAAGTATTATTGCATGTGATGTTCA
The DNA here is from genome assembly GCF_031143425.1 of Pleurodeles waltl. NCBI lineage: Eukaryota > Metazoa > Chordata > Amphibia > Caudata > Salamandridae > Pleurodeles > Pleurodeles waltl. Next base: position 548,849,417 of record NC_090444.1, on the reverse strand, counting down.
ACAATTCTCTTTTTTACTAGAAATATGGTACTGTTTACATACCATATTTTGCATGATCATTCCAAAAAGTACACTAAATATGGGGTAGTGAACGTAATAAGCTTACTGATTTTCTTGAGTTGTTTAGTATCTGGTAACATTTATTAATCTCTGACTTTGCCATTCATGCATGCTTTACAATTGAGGCATCTTTTGAAACCTCTCAAAATAGAACTGTCATCCAGATTCTACCCGCATAGAAAGAATCTACATAGTTCTAAGTGTAGAAGCTCTTTAATATGTCACCTTGGGCGCAGGTCCAATTAGTGTAGCATCTTTTCTCAATAGACTCCAGTGTTTCTTCGGAATGTTTTTAATATTAGAATTCTACATATTCTATTTAGTGATCAGTCTCGTCAATCTGTCCTTATTGTTCACTGTGTGCAGCCTGAGTTGGCTGCTTCAGCTATGAGAAGTGCTGTTGGATGTGTATGAAGCAATGGGTGCAGTGCTCAAGGCCATGTGCAACGAGTTTGTAGGCCCATGGCGGAATGTACACTGCAAGCCATCAGCTGCTTTGCAAAGCTGAAAGCCACGGCTACCCATGGTGAGTTGGGTAAAATACCCGAATACAAGGCAGGTCGGTGGCCAAATACTGCTGGCTTTCAGCCATGAGCATACGTGGGCGGCTATCTACAGAGTGCTGGTACACAACATCCACACAAACCATAACTCGCAAACCGAATTACATGCTTATGAATCACATAATTTATACCAATAAATTACAACAGCTAAGACCAAAATAAACCTAAAAAAGAATACAAATTGAAACCAATATGTGAGACTACTTTCACAGTCCTCTCTGTTTGAATGGTAAGGATAATGTGATACCTAATGTCATCTGTAAGATTATTTACAATATTTGTAATTGCATCTATCTGTTCCATTAATGGGGAGGTCTTAAACATTGCATTTGGCATGTGAGTTACGGTTTGTTGTTTGCATGGCTTTTGTGTGAGTTATGAATTCTGATCCTAATTTATGAATTTCAGTAGTATTTTTAGTTTGATGTTGTACCATATTGACAATTTAACTGTAGATTTTTAGGTGAATATCTGATGTTTCTTAAAATTTATTTTAAAACAAAGGCAGCCATAGCTTAATCTTAACCTTTGTTTTTTCTATGACTACATAAATAAAAGACAGCACATCATGAAGAATTCTACATTTTTGTTTAAAATTTTACACATTTTCATTGTGCTTTTTGTGACCTATGGCTATACATGAGGCAAAAAGGCAGACTGTTTCACTTGTAGTAAAAGTTAATATTGTGTATTAGCTAGGCTACAGTTTGCCTTATTAGCCAGAACACATTTTTTGTTCCATTGTCTTTCACATACATTACAGAAGCATTTGGCTGCCCTGAATGATTCTGTGTCCATTCAGTGTGTTTTTATATAAGCTGTGTTAGCCAGAAGTACGTCAATAGTATGTATTAAGCAAGTAATCTTAATCTTACTGTAAGTGTCTAGACTCCCCTCATATTAACAAAACTGTAGGTTTCTAGCATCTAACGATGAATTGAAAGTGGCCGAAATGACCCTCAAAGTTTAGAAATTGTTTCTGCAGCGTTTATGCTTGGGGATCATTTATCAAGGCTCAAATAATGTTATAAGTGATTAAGTAGGGGTCTGTCCAACAAAGAGATTAGTTCACCAAAAAAGTGACATTTGAATGTGCAAACATATCATCTTTGCAGTGAGCAGTCAAATGAGTGATGAGGTTGATAATGTGTGTTAAATATTGCAATTTCATTAGACAGTGAGCTACTTGGCATTAGGAGCACGAAGATTTCCTGGTTGCCTTCATTCTAAAATTATCTGCAATTTTGTTTAAACAATATGTTGAAAAAGCAAGTCTATCTATAAAGTAGCAACTCTATTAAAAAAAATAGAAACACCAGCATGCCATTAAAATACACGACAGAGGAAATGGATGTTAACCTAATATTAACTGGAATACCTTCTACATGTGTTGTACTGGTGAAACACATATGCACTACTTTGAAGTTCTGCTAATAGATTATAGTTACTAATATTATCCACAAGAATAATTTGCTACAAATGTGGAACCACCAAGCAACATCTATAGCAAAAACATCCCTATGCCATGTCTGACTTTAGAAATGGAAATAACAATTTGCTCTCTAGAACAAGATCCGAGATTTCTTGCTATGCTTAGGTAGGCATATTGCAATGTTAATGGCTGAATTAATCATGTATGGAGCATGTTGAACAAGGCTGAGCTCAGATAAAATAGTCTAAAAAATCTGGACATCATTAGAGAAGAATTCAAAGTTAGTTGATTCGAATCCAACCCCGGTCTTTACCTCCATTATTTTGTTCTATGGTGTATCTAATTTTGCAGCTAGTTCCGATAGCCTGTTTTGCAGATATACACATGTCATTGTGATAATGAATAAAAATATGTTAATGTGTTTGAGGTGAAAATGAAAACATATTAAATGTAATTTATAAAAAAATAACTTACTAAATTTCGTTTTTTTCTTTAAATATTACAGTATCAAAATATTTCACAGCTGAATACATTTCACCAACTAGTGCATAGTTTAAACTTCCAGGTTTTGGCCCTGCTACAGACTTACATTACATGCATAGATATTTATTTACTGCAAAAACATGTGTAGGCAGTGTTGCTGTATGTGGTCTAGGTACAGATGCAGCCTTACAAAGTGCATATTGCATTATGTTTATTAGTACTAGAATAGTACTGCTGACATACTAAAAATGCTATTCACTGACCTAGGAAGCAGAGAATTATGTCTGACTTTTCTCTATTTTATATGCAGTGATCACTGCACATGGAAGTATACCTTTTAGTGGTAAATGAGGGAAAAATGGGGGACTGGCTGGAAAACAAGCAATATTTACCACTAGAGAGGAGGGTTTTTTGAGAAGGAAGGATTTTTAAAATCTTTATTTGCACTTAACATTATTGCAACAACAAGACTCAGTCTTGTGAGGATATGCAGTACATCTCACTAGATAAGTGTATATAGTACTATAACAAAGAGATAAAATGAACAACTGAAATGCAATTGACATATAGTTACATACCACATGTCAGCGTCTGGCCAGAGACAGTATCAGCACAAAAAGAAAGTACTTCAAGGATTTCCCAGGGTAATATCGCTGATAAGGAGTACTCAATCAGACAGGAGAAAACAGAATAAAAGAGTATTTATTAAAACAGTAACCTCAGGGCTTCTGAACGAAACTTGAAAAAGGCATTAGTTGCAGCACCCTTACTCAGCTAAAAGTAACCCAAAGATTATGGCAGAAGTATCTGTGTGGAAGCATATGAAAATGTAAGTGGGGTTGGGGCACCCCCATGACCAGTCCAGGAGATCTCAACGTGGGTGTTCCTCAAAATCTTAACGCCCAGCATAGGGCTATGTGGGGGGGATCTCAGGAGGAGTCAGGATAGCAGACCGGGGCAATTCACATAGTCATGTCGCATGTAGAGGTCCCCAATTTATCTTGTTATCTTGAAGTTTGAGTACATATGTGTCCGACAGTATTATAGCTGCCTCAACCACACTCTAAACTGAGAATTATGAGTCATGGCATCCGTCTCTGCAGTGGCCTATTTGAGTGTCACCCATAGCCAGCAGGCAATTGAAGGATGCTGTGCAGCCTTTCGGGGTATTTCAATGAGTCGCATAAAGAGGGTTATAGCAAGGTCCACAAAATTTCAAGTAGCTTTTGGTACATTTTGTCCACTTAGCAACCCCCAGCAAGCAGTGCAAAGGATCCGGAAGCAGCTGCACATCTATCACATCCAAGATGTGCTCCATTACCCATTCCCACTCTTGCACCAACATTGGGCATCCCCACACCATGTGTCGAAAAGTCACATTGGGATGACTGAAGCATAGACAAAGTGGAGCCATGGTCAGGAACATTCTGTGCAGCCGGTGTGGAGTGAGGTGTATATAAGGTGCAGGTCGTTGAACTGGGTAAACTTGAGGCACTCATTGGGTTTCACATGCTCCATGACCATCCGCCATTGTTTAGATGTCAGCACAGTCCCCAGGCTTTACTTACTTTTACACCTACTGGGCAGGGAACACTCAGTGTCTGCCTTCTGTAAGTATGTATATAACATTATAACTGCCTTTTTGCATTGGCCATGTGACAGGATGCGTTGTTAGCCATGGTGGATTTTTGGCTCCTCCTGCACCACAGTCCAAGTATTTCTGATCACCAGGAGGTGTGCACCTTAGGCCAGAAATGATCCCACTCCTACCCGTAAGCACCCTGAAGGTCTTGAAAAGTGTGCAAGACACCCTCAGCATACAGGTGACCTAGGCTAATTATGTCCATGTAACACCATTGAGTTGGTTCATGCGTTCCCCCTAGGGCCCGCATCCAAGGGGTACTCTACTGTGGCAGCTGTGGGGCGTGAGGTAGCATCCCATGCCTGGGCTGGACATACCTATCCCAACAGACCTTGGGTCCATGCCAAGGTACCAAGGCCCCTAGTCGGGGCAGCCAGTCCAATATCTCCACTCTGCCTAGATTCTCTCGAATAGCCCAGCCCTCACCTATTACATCACCAGCTGACCATTGCATGGGCCACTGCAGCTGTGCTGTCGTGAAGTAGAGCTCAAGGTCAGGAACTCCCAGACCTCCCTCCAACATCAGATGCTGAAGCACCTGGATAGATACCATCTTGCTGAATCCACCCCAGATCAAGTCAGAAACCAGATCACAGTGATCACCAAAGAACTCTTTTGATAAAACTACCAGAACTGCCTCAAAGAGATATATATGACCCATGGGAGCACAATAATGTTGGTTATGGAGGCCCACCCATTGGGGAGTGGGCCAAGTGCATCCAGAAACTGAGGAATTGACATGTTGATGCCAGGATCTTTCAATGATTACCGCCAAGGAGGTCCCTATCAGTGTGACGGACGTTAAAGCCCAGGTGAAGGAACTTCTCATAGTTCCATGGGAGGCGGCCGCCCTCCACTCTCTCCTCTTCCCATGTCTTATTTTTCACAGAGGGAAGATGCAGGACATACCCCAGTTAATGGAAAGACCCAACATTTCTCCAAAGAAATCAAGCAGGTTAAATAGCACTAGTATTACCTGCTCATGGTTCTGCATACAAGGATATCGTATGCCAGACTGGTCCTACCACTATGCTCCAATCCAGGCCCTTCACCCACAATAGGGCAGCGAGTGGCTCCTAGGCCAACACAAAGATTATGGGTGATAAAGTACAGCCATGGTGCGTACCCCTGCTGATATTGAACTGGTGGGATATTTGAAGTCACATTCTCACTCTGGCCCTTGGAGCTATGTGGGGGAAGTCTCCTTCTACAACCATGGTCACAATATGGCACAACTGCCATGTGTTGTAGTGGTTTGCCTGTCGGGAACAAATGTGCATTGGTGTGGATTAACCAAGGTTGGAAGCAAGGGGAGCAGCCAATTGGTGAGCACCTTACTTAGAATTGTATAATCAGTGTTCAGCATTGATAAAGGGTGATTGGAGCTAACCTATGGTGGATCCCAGCAAGGTTTGCGTAACGCTACAATAAGGGCCTCCCTTAGGGATTCGGGCAGCAGTCTGCTCTGGTGGGCCTCCTGGTATACTGTTAGCAACTTTGGTGCCAGGGTGGCCGTACATGTGACATAAAATTCTACCTGGAACCCATCAGTTCCTGGGCTCTGGTTTCGGGCCATCTGATGAATTGCTAGTTGTACCTCCTCAATCTATAAGGGGTGTTCCAGCTCTTGAAATTGCAAGGGGGCCAAATAGGGAAGGTCAGCCCCTCAAATGCAGTTTCATATCTAGTCTAAGGGTGGATCAAGTGGATTGCTTTTCAGTAATGGGTGAAGACATCGTTTATGTCCACCTTTGTGTTAATGATATGACCTGTGGATGTGCGAACTGCCCCTACCAGGGTCCTGGGCAGCACTGAATGCAAGAACCAAGCCAAGGTAAATCCCAGTTTATCGCCATCTGCATGCTTGTGTGCTAGAAAAGACCAGTAGTCTATGTTGCTGAGGCAGCACACCTCTTCCCTGTGCTGTCCCCGAAGCTCCATCAAGCGTGCTCATGCCACTACCACAGTCATTGCTTCTGTTTCCATTGCCCGTAGCCAAAGCTCAAGCTCCAAGACACTACAGAAGGGACAAACATTCCCCTCATGTGGTTTTGATACAATGTCTGAGCAGAACAGTTTTAATTACATCCCTTTCCAGACCCCTGGATCCCACGGATTGCTGATGTTCAGTGAAATACTGTAGTAAGTGTGTGCCACTGGTGTCTCTGTGTGTGGATCATGTGGTGCCTCTATATGTAATCGCCAAATTGGTAATGGTGCTCTATCCTTACCCCTTTGAAAGGCAACCTTAAGTGGACTGTGATCAGACAGAGTCCTGCCCACGTATACAGAACCAATCTCTAAGGCCAAAAATCCACAATGCATAGGATGCAGTCCAACCTTATGTGCACCTGATAACCTGGGCCATAGTAAGAGTATTCTGCCTCCCACAGGCTGCCCATCCACAGATGGCCCATCCACCAAACATCCTGCAGCTGCTTTGCATTCATCCATAGTTTAAAATGTTTAGTTGCTTGCAGTCCTAGTGATCCAGGGAGTAGAGGCATGGAACGGTCAATGTCTGAGTCATGAACACAATTAAAATTCACCCCCCCCCAGATGGTCGGTGACAGGAGATTCAGTAGCTGGGCTGGTGACAGCATGTGAAGAAATTCACCCTGTATTGTGTTGGGTTCACATGCTATTATCAACAGGGTTCTACCAGCTAGCACCGCCTCTAACAGTACATACCTGCCCTCATGGTCCACTACAGTCGTAGTTTGTACATAGGATGCTCCTGGTGCAATCCAAATAATGACCCCCTTGGCATAGGCCAAATAATCAGTAGCAAAGATCTGCCCAGTCCATCGTCTAGTCACCTTGTCTAACTTAGTTGAAACCAGGTGTGTCTCCTGGACCCATGCAATATGTGTGTGCCTACGGCAAAGATATGCATATACCCTGTGGTGCCTTTTTCTTGGGTCGCCATGCCCCTGATGTTCCAGGTCAGAACATTCTAAGTATTCTCTATGTTTGTGTTTGAACTACTCTGGACTCAACATCTGTGGCACGCCCCATCACCCACACATCTGCCATGCTCACTAGTGCCCTGGTGCTGCTCTGTCCAGCCTTAACAAAGAATAAACAAGTTAACAAAACAGAAATTCCCTTACCCTGAGCTTGGATGCTAACAAGCATAAATTCCCCAACAATACATTATGTACCCAAAACATGTCTACAGTGTGAAGTAATACTTATGGAAGTCTGGTGATATTAGATGAAAGAAAGATCCTTGTTGCAACTTCACAGCAACCTCAAAGTCTTGGGGCCAGATGTATGAAATATTTTTGCACTCGCAAACGGTGTGAGTCGCAAAAATCGGCCGTTTGCGAGTGCAAAAACCTGGTCTGCGATGCATGAAAGGCATTTGCAGATCAAAAATAAGAAATCGCAAAAATTATTATTATTTTTTTTTATTATTTTTTTGCGTTGCGACCTGGTTTTGCCATTCGGTATTACCAGTAGGAAATTGCGAGGCACAAATTGCAATTCGCAAAATCCAAGTCGCAAAGAGATGCATAAAAAAAATCGCAAATTGCGATTTTTCGCAGAATGGCATTTTTCACATGCAAAATACCATGAACTGAAACCAGGTAGTAATCAGGTGTAACCTATATAAAGAGTCCCAGAATGCCTCAAACTCTTCAACAATGGCTGCACTCTATGTCAGGGCGAGGAGGATGAGGATCTTGGCAGGTTTGAGGAGAGGGAGGAGTAGACAGGAGCGCATTTTCAGAGTGCGCATTACACTTTTTGACCTGACAGAGGAGGAAATATATGAGAGGTATAGGTTGAACTGAGCCATGATACTTGATCTGATATCTGAGCTACAGCCCATACTGCAGCGCAGAACACTAAGGACTCACAGCAAACCCACCCATGTGCAGGTATTATGCTCCCTCCACCTCCTCGCCTCAGAGAGCTATCAAGGGGTCATAACAGCAGCTGGAGGGGTCTCACAGAGTCCCTCTCCAGATTTCTCAATGCATTCATCAACGCCATGCTGAGCAAACTACAACAGTACATCAGATTCCCTCACACCCCACAGGAATTACAGCAGACAAAAATAGAGTTTTACCAGATAGCACAGTTCCCCCCACGTCCTAGGTGCCATAGAGGGCACACATGTGGTAATCTGTCCACCATCAGCCCCAGAGTATGTGTACCGCAACAGGAAATACCAACATTCCATGAATACACAGGTGATATGCAATGCCTCCTACATCATTACTGATCTTGTGGCCAGGTACACAGGGATCACACATGATTCTTACATCTTTCGCCACAGCGGGATTCACACAAGACTGCTAGATGGAGAGTTTGGTGAAGGATATCTACTAGGTATTGTCCCTCTGTACAATGGCGCATTGATGGCGTACCGATGTCAGATGGCTCAGTTACTCATCCCACCCTCTGTCCCTTTCAGGAGACAGTGCTTACGCAGTGCGCACCTACATGATGACGCCCTACCTCAATCCTACAACACCAGCTGCACGGAGATACAATGCAGCACACAGGGCAACCCGCAACGTGGTGGAGCGCACATTTGGACTGCTGAAGTCGCTTCCGGTGCCTCCACAAAGGTGGAGGGGCACTACAGTAAAGTCCAGAGACTACATGTAGAATAGTGTCTACTTGTTCAATCCTGCCCAATATAGCTACCACCAGGGGCATACCTGTAGAAATATGTGAATCTGAATCAGATGAGGATGACGATCCCATACCACCTCTACAGACAGGACCAGTGCAGCAGAGGGAAGGCAAAGGCGTGCCGACATCACACATAACCATTTTAGACGTGAGTATGAATGACACACATCCTCTGACAACTGTACCTGTAGTGAAATAAATGTATTACCTTAAGTCAGGTAATGTACGTGTGAGTAATAACAAAAAACAGGTCATGTGAGAAACGCAAACCAATGAAGAACCAGAGTTATGCACTATTACTTCATAGTGTCAACAGCAGTCCAATGGCAGCTACAGTCATTTTTTGCACCCACGCACACCACTCGGGTGCCCAGTTACGTCACTGGCACCTCTATTGTCAGCCTTAGTGGCAGTGCTGTGCCTGGCACTGCACCGTCTGGTGTCCGCTGCTGGTACGGCAACACTGCTGAGGCTGGAACTGTCCTCAGTGTCCCCCAGTGCTAGCTCACTCGGAGTGGCTGATCTTGGTCCCATAATGTGTTCGATCACATTGGTGATCTGCACAAGTCCATTCACAATGTCCCTGCTGTTGTGTGCTGCCTCCACTTGCAATCAGTGCTGTAGAATTTGCCATCCTGTTAGAGGAACGACAGAAGCTGCCAAACATGGTACGGAATCTGCACTCCTGTCTGCGCTGGCTCACCCTCTCATGGCGCAGCTCCTGGCAGAGTTCACGGACAGCACTTGTAAGGTCCCTGGTGTCCTGTGATGCCTGCACCTGTCCCTCACACAGCTCTACAATGTTATTATTGAGGGAGTCAAGTTGGCGATGCAGGCCCATCATGTTGCAGTTATGTTTGCGCAGGTTTTTATCTAATGCAAGAATCTGCTTATTTTGTAGACGCTGCTGCTGCAACATAGCAGCTTCCAGGCCACCAAATAAGGAGGGACCCTCACCTGCCTCATGCTGCTGTGCCCAGGAATCAGTCACAATCCTATGTGGTGCTGTGGTTGATGACACCTGCTCTTCTGAATCTGGCTGCGCCTGTCTGTTGCTGATGGGGTACTTGGCCCTTCCTGCTGCTCATCGGAGTCGTTGCTGAGCTCTGGCAGTGCCAGTGCCCTGGGCCTGCGTCGTACAGTCGCTATGTTGAGGGACCCACTGGTGTTAGAATCTGAGGCCAGATGGGTGTCTGTCTCGCCTACCCGTGCAGATGCTGTGGCTGCTGGGCCTGGCCCACCTGCAACAACAATATGCAGCATGTCAGTTATGTATGTTACATTTTCGGTCACTCAATGGCAATAAAGGTACAGGTACTTCTCTACACGGTATTGTGTGTGTTGTGTTCCTCTGGGTGTCACTCTACTTAAATATATTGTTGTGCCACTTTCAGTTCTGGGTTTTGGACTGCCACTACCATAATGCATTGTAGTGCTGCTTCTTAGATGTGGACTGGACAACTTCTCACACTGTTTCACATTACTTGCTAATTCCTAAGGGGCTTTTGTGCATTCACATATAGGGTTACAAATCAATATTGCACTTACCTTGGCTGGTACTTTGTATGCCGGCGTTGTCGATCTCTGTGACCCCAGTCACAGCTTCAGGGAGGAGTGTGGACTCCACTAGGTCCTCCAATGGTGTTGATGGTGCCTCTGTGGGTGGACCGCCTCCCGTGCCCCTGGCCTCTGCAAGTCTCCTTGCCACCCTCTCCTTTGCACGGGACCGCAGGTCATACCACCTTTTTTTGATCTCCTCAATGGAGCGCTGTGCCACTCCAATTGTGCAGATTTTAGACTGTATGTCCAACCATAGTCTCCTCTTCTCACTCTCAGGCACCTGGAGTGAGCTTTTTCCAAACAGGCGGTCATGGCTCCTGACCACCTCCTCAGTTAGCACCTCAAGCTCCTGCTCGCTGAATTTCAGCTTGCGCTTCCTTTCACACTTCTCCTGTGCTTGGCCTGGGGTATCCATCCTTGCTCAGGTGTCCTAGCTCCTTCAGAGTGTTGCTCTGTGTGGCTGGGCTGCTCTCTCTCAGGATGCTGGTTTGAATGTGGCACCTGAAACTGCCTGGGATGACTCATTTCCTGCTGGTGATGTCATCAGGCTCCTCCAGGTGTGCTTTCCCGAACTTTCTCACAATTTGCGATATTTTTTATTTTTTTTATTTTTTTTACTGAATCGCAAAAAAATCACAATTTGCGAAAATGCAAATTGCGATTCGGTAAATGGGCCTCGCAAATCACAAATAGCGATTTTTTAAGAAATCGCTATTTCCAAATCGCAATATTGTTACATGGCCAATTGCGACTCGGAAATAGCGAGTTCTTAAAAATCGCTATTTGCGATTCGCAAGCTCCAGTTTTCATTCATATGGCCCTTGGTTTCTAGTTCAAGCCTGTAATTCTGAATGTGGGGTAACCAATCAAATTGCTCTGTAAGCATAACCCCAAAGTAGTCAAACACATGAACTCTCTCCAGAGGTGTGCCATTGAGAGTCAGAATAGATTGAGTTGTTGGACAGGGATTAAAGATCATATACTTGGGTTTGCGGCTGTTAATTTCCAGGCCCCTCTGGTTGCAGAAGAACCCAAACCGATCCAGGAGCTTCTGAATCCCCATTGGTGTTTTTCATATCAGAAATGTATCGTCCACAAACAGAAGGGCCGAAACGTTCATCCCAGCTAGGCTCAGGGCATCGTTCTCACACTTCTCGAACTGGAGCACCAGGTCATTAATATACAGAAGAAATAGGGTTGGGGCAAGCACACACCCTTACCTCATGCTCTATCTCAGTGGGATGGGGCTGTCAACCCATCCTGGATTCCACATGGGGATAATCTGTGCTCCTGCCCATGATGGGGGCACCTTTCATTACAGCATTGAAAAACAAGAATAAGTAGGGGCACCTGACATCCATAGCGGCCTTAAATAGATCTCCAGGGATCTTATGCAACCCAGGGGCTTTGTCTGGGGTAACCCAGTCTAGAGGTTTGCTAACCTCATTGCTGGAAATATCACAAACTTCTAGGGCCTCAGGTCCACGATTGGAGGCTACTGTGGTAAACCTTTATCCACCTGTCACAGTAGCCCCACTCAGAGGAGGATCTGGCCCAATGACACCCAAATACAACACTGAGAATTTGCCAACTCAGGCACCACTACAAATGTTATTGTCCATAGGAGTATGATCGTCGGGGCTACCATTAGCAAGAATGCGATGGCCCTTCCCTTTGATGGCACATAACATGGAATTCCAGTTACATATTCCCAGGCTCTTTTGGTGATAAGAATCATAGCTTTATAGGACAGCCTAGCTTTCTGGATGACATTTCTGTTGCCATTCTTGATGGCTTTGGGAAGTGCACGCCTAACAGTTGTACAAGATTTGGAATACCATGGGGCCCCTTACTTCCTTTTTTCCTTTTCGTAATGGTCTTAGACTGTGCTAAAAAAGGATTGCTTAGGGAAGTAAAAATAGAATTATGAATGACACAAGGGCTCTGATTTAGATCTTGGTGGTATTACTGCCAATCCACCGTCCCAGCAGACTTGAAAACGCCATCAAGTCAACTGTGTTCCGCCCGCTGTATTTGGGTGTTTTGCGGTTAAGCCACAGACCACCACAACGGAGTGCTTTACCTAGCCATCTTACTGGCAGGTTCCTGCTGACCCTATTTAGATCTTACAGTCCTGCTGGCGGTGTACTGGTGCTGGATTGCTGATGGAGGAGGACCATCGTGAGAGCTATTGTGTGTTGTACAATGGCAGTTGCTATCGCACAGAGGTGACACACACACTGTACCTTAGCCATATGTGTCCATCTGCACAACACACCAGATGCACTCTATTATCCTTTGCCATTCCACCACAACACAACATTTACATGCAGAAAACACACATTGCCATACATCCAACACAACAGACACACATCATGAATACTAGACACACATAAACACACATACAACACAGCCACAACAACCAACACAATGGCACACCCATCTAGACAAACATACAAAACCACAATTGCACACATCACAGTGACAACCCCCACACAACCTACACCTGAATGTTGCACACAGCAACATAACACACAGCCCAAAACATGCAACAGACATCAGACTCATATGCATGTGGCACACATACAGACACAATCACATCACCCACTCTAGCTCCTTCCACTTCGACCAGCCATTGCAATCTCACACACACATGCACGTACTGACTCATATCCACAACTGGACTCCCAATGTCACAGGTACAGATTCACTTGCAATGTGCTCACATAGACATGGTGACAAGTGAGATATCATCATTGTTGTGATACCAGCATTAATTTGACATTGAATACTGAGACCACAATAACAATTGTGTATGAGTGTGATATGTGTCTTGTACCAGCATGCGCCCATCAATCACTGACACAAATGTGTTCCCAACATATGCATGTGAGAGGTATTTTAAAAATACCTCGGACGTGTATGTTTCTGCAGCGTTCCTAAGCTCATATGTAGTGCCCACACAACGTCCACAGTATATGCAGTATTCTTACCTTCAAGTCCAGCAACTCAAAGGTTGTGTGGCCTCTGTGGTCCAGTGACAGCAGCAGTGGCAGGCGATATCCAGTCTGGTCCAGTCCAAAACGGAAGCGAAAATGTAGGAAAAGGTAGGTTTTCTGCCCCCTCCAATCTGTCAACTCAGGTGTGGAGGTTGGACCACCACAGTTGGCTTGGTGGTAAGGCTCATCCAAATCTTCTTGAGGGTCAAGATGGCTGGTATTCCACCATCAGTCTCTACTCCCAATGCCGCCATCAAAGCAGCTGGAGATTCTTGGTGGAATCAGCAGGACTCTGTGTGCTTCAGCCTATGGTCCTGCCGACATCTAAATAGGGCAGGCTGGCCGCCTGACAAGCGGATGGGTGTTCCATTGAAAAAAACAACAGGACTATTACCAGCAAGATCTAAATCCGGCCCTAACTCACATCAACAAATCAATATACATTAAAGACACTGTGGCATCCAGCACAGCATCAAGACCAATGTTCACCACCGCATAAACCTTTCTCAGAGCTTCCATGGATTCTGCCAAGGAACTCTATCTAAGCCTGTGGCAGTTGTTAGTTGGAATGCACCTTCTATCTAAGAATTCAGTAGTAGAGTTAGATAAAGTGGTGCCCAAAACCCCCAACATTAAGACCAAAGCATTGTGATCACTGTCCTGTCAGGGAGTCGCAACAATGTAGATCATTATAGGCCAAAGTCTAATAACCAGCAAGATGTAATCAATCAGACTAGAACAATGTAATCGATTGAACGTGAATCTCCCATCTTTGTCTGAAATGGATCTCCCATTGCAGGATTGATACTCACTTAAGATAAGCCCTACTCACCCCCTTGGTAACTTGGCACAAGCAGTCATGCTTATCTCAAAGGCAATGTGTAAAGTATTTGTATTAAGACACAGAGTAATTCAGTGAAAACATTAGAAAATAGACACCATACCAGTTTAGAAAAATAGGCAATATTTATCTAAATCAAACAAAAACAAAACAACAAAAAAACAACATACACAGGTCAAGATATGAATCTTTAAAACAAAAAGAGTCTTACTCCATAGAAAACAATAGAAACATTGTTTTTACACAAAGTACCTGGTTTGCATGAAAAGTAGAGCTGCCCGGGTGAGCGTGCGCCAAGAAAGTCAGCAATGCGTTGTTTTCTCACTCAAAAGTGAGGCCGTGTGACATTTTCTGGATGGGGTATGTTGGGTCCATGCAGGTTTACGTTGATTTTGATGCCCAGCGATGATGCGTGAGAAATCCAGCCGCACGATGATGGAAAACCATGCTGCGGGGGGTTGTGTAATTTTCAGCAGCTGCAAGCGGGTGTTGTGGCGTTTCTCCAGCATCGATGCAGATGATGTGTCGATTTCCCAGCCACGATGCAGGTGGTGCACCGATTTCAGCTGCGAGGCGGGTGTGCGTCATTTTTGCAGCCGCATTGTAGGTGGTGCGACAATATTTTCCCAACATGGCTTCCTGAGCATGGATTTCAGTCCTTGTTCTACCAGCTTAACTTTTCAAGGGCCCAGGGACTGGATAGGACACCAGTTGGCAGGGCAGGAGTCTTAGCAGAGAGTCCAGGTGCTGGCAGGGGAAGTCTTTGATGGCCCTGAGACTACAAAACAGGATGCAAGATCAGTCCAAGCCCTTGGAGATTCTTCACAAGCAGGAACATACCACAAAGTCCAGTCTTTTTCCACTTTCAGGCAGAAGCAGCAACTGCAGGCCAACCCAGCAAAGCACAATCACAGACAAAGGGCCAGTACCCCTCCTCTAGCTCTTCAGCTCTTCTCCTTGGAGGAGGTTCCTCTTGGTTACAGAAGTAATCTGAAAATCTGTGGTTTTTGGTCCACTACAGTTTGAATGGTCACTCAAATACAAAACAACGCAACATTTGCCAATACCAAAAACACACACCTGACACTGATAGACACACCACACCCACCCACCAACAGCACTATAAAACACACACCCACATTACCCACAACCCTTTACTAACAGGAAAAATAGCCAAGAGATAGCCACGCAAATCACAGCAACAACTACATACACCACTAACCCCCCAGCCACCCATCAAGCACCCCACACCCCACCACATTACTCAACACCCACTGTGTAACACACACACCAGACAACAGCCATGCCCCCACAAAGGCACCCCCATTTCACGGATGAGGAGTTGCAGGTCATGGTGGAGGAAATAGTCAGGTGTTAGGAGCACAGGTACATCAGGAAGAGGTGGAACGACCTACGGGGGAAGGTACGTTCCATGGCAGCAAGGCACCAGCTCCCTATCCAGAGGAGTGGCAGTGGATCCCCACCTCCTCACCCACAGCTGACAGCATGGGAGGAGCAAGTCTTGACAATACTGCATCCTGAGGGACTCACAGGAGTTGCCAGAAGACTGGACACTGGTGAGTCAATATTTACTACCTATCACCCCCCATACCTGCATGCCATCTCACCCCCTCACCCTGACTCCCATTGGGTGCCCCCATATTGACAGTAACTCTGGGCTTCAGGATCTGGATGAATTACCTGGCCCATCAGGGGCCACTGGTCAGTCGGCCACCCCAGCCCACTCTCAGTGCACCACAGTGCCTCCCCCTCAGTATCCAACACCACAGCACCCACCCAACATCCCCACATCTCTGTCTCCTGGACACATCAATCAGCAGTGTGCCCACCTGTACAGGGGCCCCAGTACACACGTCACAGCCAAGACTTTCAGGGATCTGGGGTCAGTGACAGTGGGCACACCATTCAGGGGACAAAGACTCAGGGGGGCAGGGACACTTGCACGACAGCTGTGCGCCAGGGGGAGGACAGGCCCAGGGAACCGACTGTCTAGGAGGTACTCGCTAATGTCTTGGGGGCTTACCAACAATCCCAGGACAAGATGGGCCAGATTCATAACAACATGCAGGAGAACCGCTGGCTGCAGGAGGTACACCATCAGGAGAGCAGGAAAGATTTGCAGGCCCTCAACACAACCATGGTCTCCATAGCAAGGGTGCTGGCTGATATGGCCAACATCATGAGGGAATATACAGCACAACAGGGCCCCTTCCACTAGCCAGTCAATTGAACAGCCCACCACATCTGCTGCACGAGTGGACAGGAGGCCCTGACACAGGACCCACAGGCCACCAGCACCCCTTCCCCTGCCGAAGATGAACCACCTTAAAAACGTTCCCTGCAACCCAAACAGATGCCAGAGACACTTGCCAAGACCAAGACTACCGGCAGGAAATGAGCCCCTCCTGAATGTTCCCCTTGTGTTCCACTGTCTGTTTCACGTTGTCCACTTTGAACTGCCATTTCTCCCCTTCCTATGGCCCCTTGGACACTGGACCTGTGATACAAACAGACTGGACCCATACCCTGGATTTACCTCTACCATCACCCCATTCCATTGCACTATTCCTTCTATAAATTGCACAACAATAAACACCCTTGAATCTGATTGATTGGTAGTGCTTTATGTGATGAAAATGTGCAATTAGTTTAACAGTTACATCTTGTGCAATTGACCTGAACTTTGTGTTAGCATACAAATAATGACCTATAGCTGTCTGTAGTCATCACATCAGTACACAGTTGTAATAACATCAACATCTGAAAATTGAGAAGGCGTAGGTGACAGTCAGTTGAGATACAAAGGAAGTGACTGCCATCCTGCTACAGCCACACTGAACACATAAATATTTTAGAGGAATGGTCAGTACCACTGTCATACCTGTGTGTCATTGGAAGTACTGCTGTATTACTGATGTTCTATTGTCCACATCCTCATCCTACTCATCCTCACTGTCCTCATTGTCCACTGCTGCCACATGTGCATTTCCAATCTCATCATCCTACAGATAAGGCACATGTCATCTGAGGGCCAGGTTGTGCAACATGCTGTATACTACAACTATCTGGCAGACCTTCTCAGGGAAGTTGCACAGGGATCCACCTGTCGGATGGAGGCATCTGAACCTGGCCTTCAGGAGGCCGAAGGTACGTTCTATTATCTGCCTGCTTCGCCCATGTGCATCATTATACTGATTATCAGTCCCTGTCCTGGCATTCCTCACAGGGGTCAGGAGCCACAACAGGTTTGGGTAGCCAGAGTCACCTGCCAGAATTGAAGGACAAACATTAGCCTTAGACAATGGTATGGGGGATGACTCCTGAAGGCATACACTGACATATATTGGGGGGGGGGAGACTCTGGCTCACCTATTAGCCACACCTTGTGCCTCTGCAATTGTGCCATCACTTCTGGGAAGCTGCTCAGGGCAAAGACGTCATGCACCCACCCAGGATTCTTGGCAGTGATGTGGGAGATGTACTGGTCCACCAGGCACACCATTTGCACATTGAGTGAGTGGAAATTCTTCCAATTTCTGAATACCTGTTCATTGTGCCGGGGGGTACAAATGCAATATGTTTTCCATCAATCACCCCAATAATATTAGGAAAATGTCCCATTGCATAGAATACAGCCTTCACAGTGGCCACATCTTCCCCAGGGGGGAAAGCTATGTAGCTGCACATGTGTTTGAGCAAGGCAGACAAAACCCTTGCCAGCACTATTGAGAACATTGGCTGTGACATTCCTGCTGCCAAGCCCACTGTCACTTGGAAAGAACCAGTTGCCAGGAAATGGAGCACTGATAGAACTTGCACAAGAGTGGGGATCACAGTGGGATGACGGGTAGCTGATATCAGATCAGGCTCCAATTGAGTACACAGCTCTGTGATTGTGGCCCTGTCCAGTCTATAGGTCAGTATTATGTGCCTGTCCTCCAGTGTAGCCAAGTCCACAAGTGGTCTCACATGGTCTTGCCTCCTCCTCCTCCTATTCCTCCTCAGTGGTAGGTATCAAGAGTGAGAAGGGTGTCGCAAACTGAACAATGGAACCACCACCTCAGAGTAACTGAGCATATATGTCATCAGACAATGTGAATGGCAATGTATGTACAATTTACAGCAATGATGCAGTTTCCAATTTCTGACTGTTGGAGACCACCTGTCCTGTAAGTATGGACAGGTGGAAATGATGTAACTCCGCCAGATTTGGGCATCATGGCGGAAAGTGGTCTTGCACCGCCATGCTATTCTTCATTGGCTAAAATGGGGTTCTGTCAAGTACAGTGACCGCCATTTTCTGTCTATAACCTCACTTGATTCCTGACTTTCCACAGGACAACACAAACATTGTGTGTGCTGCTGTGACCTGTGTCTGGATCCTGCAGTGGTCTGTGTGACAGGGGAAAGGGCCCCTGCCTTCACTTTGGAGGAGTTAGAGCACCTGGTGGATGCGGTCCTACCCCTGTATGGACAGTTGTATGGGCCTCCAGACCAACAGGTGAGTACAGCATGGGGACGATGCATGCAACAACGTTTCGTGGAGATGTGTGTGCTGGCAGTGTGTCATTTGGGTGGGGGTATGTCTGGTGGTAGTGTACATGTAGGGCTCCGGGTGATGTGTGTGCCAATGAAGATGGGAATGTAATTTGTGGGTCCTATGTGTGACAGGCTGGATTGTATGGTTGATGGTGTCCTTCTGTCTGTATGACCTCTGCTGGTCAGCACCCATCAGAAGAAGGGATTGTGGTGTGCTATCGCCAAGGAGGTGCTGACCCTGGGGGTCTATAGCAGGTGGAGCACACACTGCAGGAAAAGGTGGGAGGACCTGAGACACTGGGCCCGGAAGACTGCAGAGGCGCAGCTGGGGATGGCCTCCCAACGAGGGTGGGGTGCCCATCGGAACCTGACCCCCCTGATGGCACACATATGGAGGGTGGCCTACCCAGAGCTGGATGGGCGATTGAGGGCTGCACAGCAGCCACAAGGGGGGGGGAGTATAGTGTGTGTGTCAATCATTTTTTTTGCCTGGCATGGGATCCTGGTGGGTGCCCCTTAATGCCAGCTCAGACATTGCTGCATGGTCCAGCTCAAGGTGAATGGGTGTATAGCAAAATTTTGTAACCTAGCTAGGTGGCATTCCATGTCAGAGAGGGTTTAGTGGGTCCCAGGAGGGGTGCAGTTGGTAGTGGTTGGTTCTCATCTTGCTGTGGTACCTGGCCAATGGGATGACACTGTGATGCATAGTGCTCAATCCTGAGCCCTGTGTGTGATGGTAATGTGTATGCCATCTGTGGTGTTGGTGCTGTAATTGACCCAGTGCTCCTTTTCTCTCTCTTCCCCTATTTTCATTGGTCATCCTATCCATTTGTGCATTAGCATCATCTGGCGGGGGAACAGGGGTACCGGTGACTGAGGGAGTTGCATCCCACAGGACCCAGGAGGCAGAGTCCACCGACGTTGAGTGGACCAGTGGAACAGAGAGCGTGGGGAGCACGACGGCAGAGACAGGAGGTGACAAAACTGACCCTGATTCCTCCTCCGATAGGAGCTCACTGGTAGTGGCAGACACGTCTGGAACCCCCCAGCTACAGGTATATCTGCCACCCTGTACCAGCATCGCCCTCTCAATAGCCCCCCACCGAGTTGCCCGTGCTCGCTCACCCAGGAGGGTAGGCATCTCCTTCGCCCCAGGCATCTCCGGCCCTGCCCCAGTGAGCCCTGCTACCGTCAGTGAGGAGGCTATTGACCTCCTGAGATCCATCTCTGGCAGTCAACCATAGTGAATGCCATCCAGGGCTGGCATCCCAGATGCAGCAATGCAATGCCTACCTGGAGGGCATCCACGTTGAGTTGGAGGCCCTACAGAGATTGTTTCAGACTCTGGCCTCCTCTCTGATGGCAGCCAATGTCCCTGTTCCTACCATTCCGCCCCCTCCAATTACATTGCCACTTCCCAGCCCCAGTCTCCTCAACCCCAACCCATCCCATGCACACATACAAACAAGCATGCACACTAAACATCACACCAAAGTAGCACAGTCAAACACAGGCAGCACAATTCAGGCCATAAGCACTCACACAAACAACAGACAATTGCACACACAACAACATCCACTGCTTCCACTGTCTCCCTCTCCTCCTCCTCCTCCTCCTCCTCCTCCCTCACAGTCACATCTGCACTCACATCTCATGCACTGCATCAACAGCCACCACCACCATCACCACATCAAGCAGAACACACACCTCACTTGAAGACTCCTCCACAACATCCATCCACGTGTCCCCTTTGTCCTCTCCCATCCTGTCTGGCCCCCTCCTAAGAGACACAAACGCACACACTCAGACTCCCAAAAGCCATCCACCTCACACATGCACATTGCCCATGCACCTGCACCCAAGTCTAGCAGACGTACACTTCCGACAACCACTACCTCAAACCTCCATGCCCATCCCTCCTCCCACTTCCTGCCCCAACATCCCAAAGAAGGTTTTCCTAGCACATCTTAACCTCTTCCCTCCCCCTCCACCCCTGGTCCTGCCCAAAAAAACAGGGTCCCCACGACCAAGCACAGCACCTCAGCCAAACAGTCTGCCACTGAGCTCATCAAATCATCAGCTGCTGGCACAAAGGGGCCCCAGAGTGTGATGGCTGCTACTCCTACAGTGAGGACACCTCTGCCTCAGAAAGAGAGGACTAGGGTGGTGAAAAGCAAGGGACAGGAGACGGGGACAGTGGAGGCACCTCCTAGTCTTGGAGGCAAGGACACAAGTGACATGTCAAAGGCACAAGAGGGGACACATGGATCCCCCTCCATCACCAAAGATTTCCAATGATCCCAGCCCACCACCAAAGAAAGGGAAGGTTTCCACTCCACCACCAAAGAAAGGGAAGGTTCCCAATCCACCACCAAAGAGAGGCAAGAGGCCCCCTCCACTAGCAGAGGCACAGCAGCCCTCACATCCAGCAGAGGCACAGCAGCCCTCACCTCCAGCAGAGGCACAGCAGCCCTCACCTCCAGCAGAGGCACAGCAGCCCTCACCTCCAGCAGAGGCACAGAATCCCTCACCTCCAGCAAGAGGCATGTAGTCACCCTCCAGGGACTGTTGTGCAACGAGCCCCCCCCAGAACCAGTGGGCATGTTCCCCACTCTAGAGACTGTGGCCTTACACTCCCCACCAGAGACAATTAGGCATGGAGCCCCCTCCAGAACAAGTGGGCATGTTCCCCACTTCAGCTGAGGTGCCCCCTTCCTCCCGAGGTGTCTTCTCATTTCCAACATGATACCCCTGCACATTGGATTCCGGATTGTGTCAGGAGTCAAGTTGAGCCTTGGACTGTGCCCTGTGGCCATGTGGCCTTTTTGTACTTTGGACTGGCCATTGGCCCATTCTGGAAATTAACGCCTGTTTTTGCTTTCAAATAGACAATATGGTGGCTGTTGGCATCAAATTACAGTGTTCTTTAATTCCCAATGTGGTCCTTGTTTTAATTTAACGTGGGTCCTGTGACACTGGTTTTGCTCTGATGCTGGTACTGTGTATGGTGTGTGTATGCGAATGGTGTGTATTGTGCATTTGTGTGTCACTCTCCTTTTCCTCCCTCCCTCTCTTGTTTGCTAGGTGTCTGTACTCACCGTCATCGTCTTCGTTGGCTTTGGTGTTCCAGGAGGTCCATGGCGTAGATGAGCATCGGGAAGACTTGAAGTTCCTGTTCCATGGTGGCAGCGGTCTTCTGTGTCCCTGAAGCTGAGTTTTTTGTCTTCTGTGCAGTGTTTCTGCCAGGCTTTTGATGGCGTTTCTACCGCCCCAGAAATCCTGGCGGTTTGCTATGTCATAATATGGTGGGTGGTACCCTGGCTTCTGCCTGGCTGTTGATGGCTACCTCTGTGGTCAGTGGTGTTAATGCCCTGGCGGTTGGTGTGGTACATTTGCTGTCCATGGGATGTATCACCGCCATGGTCACAATTTGGCAGTATTTCCACCACTTTAACACTCACCGCCAATGTCATAATGAGGGCCTTAATTAGGTGACTGGCCAGACCTGGATTTTTGCAGTTAAAACATCACAATCGCCAGTGATGTTTTCAGTCAAGGGACCAACCCACCCAACCCTCCTTACAAACAAAATGTCATCATATTCAAGAGCTACATCCATGTTTACACAAACCGTTCTCAACTCCAGGACCTTCTAATTACCCTTGAGTGCCTCCTCCATCCCCCTCACCACCCTACCTAAGGCTCAAAGTGCCTATGGCTAGCACAGTTGGGGGCTGACTGTTGTTGACAGGTATCTCTTTCAGGGACGATAAAAGACTTGCAGTTGGGGCAGTTCTAACGGCTAAGGGTCTGTCATTCCTGGGGGTAGGTGGTTGGGAAGGGGCTTGCAGTACTAGTTGATTTTTGATGGATAGGACTAGCTGATTGACAGTATCTTCTAGACTGCAGATCTTATCCACCAAAGGAGTGACACAGGCAACCAACAAATATTTCAATTTCTCCAGAATACGGTACCAGGCAATATTGGGAGACTCGGGGTTCCTCTAGTTGGCCTCAGAAAGTACCCGACCAGATTGCAATGGAAAAAGATCTGCAAGGTCTGTGTGTCCCTTAGTGGAACTATGAGTTGTAGAAAATTTGGGACCGGTCCCTTGTTTAGGTTTGCGTTTCCTTTTGGCAATATGCTTGCTGTCACTGAGGTTCATAAAATCTGAATTGCTGGACAGGCAAGTAACAGACGAAGAATGGAATGGGACTTCACTAATTGCTCCTGAATGTGGCCCTATGAGACTCAAAATGGGCCTACTAAGGCCCGCTCTCAAGTTCAAAGATAAGAGTCTCTTCACTAAATCATTTTCTTTGGTGATTACACCAACTGCACATACCGGGAAAGAGTTGTTCCTCCAGGCAGCTTAGGAGTGACAGTATCTCTCTTCCCTAGTAACATCCTTTTGCCCATTGTTCCCCCAGTGCTCTAAGAAAAGATAAAAAGAGAGGATATGCTCACCAGATCCGACAACCAAGAGGAGTGGTCCAGCCCAGCCTTTTCGAGGTGATAACAAGCAAAGATGGGCCCGCTCTTGGCCCGGTCTTCCCCCAGTCACACATCCCAGCCTCTCATGTGTCCTGCACTGCAGGGCCTCTTGCTCTCTTTCAGCACAAAAAGTCAACGTTGCAGTGGGTGGCTCCGGTAGGAGGCAGAACAGCAAAGCAGGCTGGGGGACGTAGTCCCACTCCAGCACAGCACAAAAGGCACCCGTACTTCGGGGGCTTAGCGCATTTTCAGTGCAATGTCCAGCCTTGTTGTGGGAGGCCCAAGTGGCAGGCAGAACAGCAATGCAGGCTGGGGGACGTATTCCCCCCTCCCCCAACAAAGCAGTAAAGGCATCCCGTGCTTTGGGAGCTGTAGCGCACTTTTAGCAAACTGTCTGGCATTGTTGTGGTTGGCCCAGGTTGCAGGCAGAACAGCAAAGCAGGTTGAGGGACGTAGCCTCACCCCAGTAAATGTGTCCCCTGAGTGACATTGGCTCCTCTGCAGACCAATAGAGGTGAATAGAAAAGGTACAACATCTGACTAAAGTATCCCTCTGGACATAAGGTTTTATCGGGTGAGGTCCTACCATGGATCAAAACGTAACCACACAAGACTCCGAGATAGAAGGAAATAAGAAGCAAATGAATAGCCATCAAGAGATTAAGAGCTTCATTTAGAGTTTGGGAGTGTTAGAAATGTTTTTTTTTGGTTATCAGTCAGGTTACCCCCTGTCCAAGCAAGAACCCTCACTCTAGTCAGGGTAAGTCACACACAATCCAAATTATCCTGTGCCCACCCTCTGGTAGCTTGGCACTGAGCAGTCAGGCCTAACTTAGAAGGCAATGTGTAAAGCATTTGTGCAATAAATCATAAAATGACATAATATAGCACCACAAAAATACACCACACAGTGTTTAGAAAAATATATAATATTTATCTGGGTATTTGCAGGTCAAAACGATCAAAGATGCAATATGAATTTGTAAAGATATCACTAAAAAGTGATATGAAGTGTCTTAAGTCTTTAAAAAGTAAACAAAGTCTCTTTCAAGCACAAAGTACCTGGTTTGGAGTGGAAAATCTCTGCAGAGGGCCGCAGAAGAGGAGATGCGTGGAAAAATGGTGTGTGCGTCGGTTACGCCCCTTCACACATGGACTTGCGTCGTTATTTTTCACTCGGGGAAGACGTGCGTCGTTTTCCGGCACGAGGACCATCTCCTTCTATGGATCGCGGGATTACCAGATGTCCCAGGGTCTGTGTGTGGATTCCTCGGCTTGTTATCCGGCTGCGCATCGTTCCGGGAGGCTGTGCGTGGAATTTTCTTTCTCACAGCAGGCGTCGCGTTGATTTTCCCTCCGGAAGTCGGGCGGCGTTGTCCATACGAGGCCGTGTGTCGAAGTTCCGGTCGCACCGCAGGCGTCGCGCCGAGCAGCGTTTTTCTGGATCGGCGTGCGGCGAATTTTTCACCGCAGAACAAGCTGTGCGCTGAAATTTTCGGCGCACAAGGAGTCCAAATGAAAAAGAGAAGTCTTTTTGGTCCTGAGACTTCAGGGAACAGGAGGCAAGCTCCATACAAGCCCTTGGAGAACACTTTTACCGCCAGACAAGAGTTCAGCAAGGCAGCAGGCCAACAGCAAGGCAGCAGTCCTTTGTAGAAAGCAGACAGGTGAGTCCTTTAAGCAGCCAGGCAGTTCTTCTTGGCAGGATGCAGGTTCTGGTTTCTTCTCCAGCAAGTGTCTGATGAGTTAGGGCAGAGGCCCTGTTTTATACTAAATTGTGCCTTTGAAGTGGGGGTGACTTCAAAGAGTGGCTAAGAAATGCACCAGGTCCTCTTTCAGTTCAATCCTGTCTGCCAGGGTCCCAGTAGGGGGTGTGGCAGTCCTTTGTGTGAGGGTAGGTCCTCCACCTTCCCAGCCCAGAAAGACCCATTCAAAATGCAGATATATGCAAGTGAGACTGAGTACCCTGTGTTTGGGGTGTGTCTGAGTGAATGCACAAGGAGCTGTCAACTAAACCTAGCCAGACGTGGATTGTAAGGCACAAAAAGATTTAAGTGCAAAGAAATGCTCACTTTCTAAAAGTGGCATTTCTAGAATAGTAATATTAAATCCGACTTCACCAGTCAGCAGGATTTTGTATTACCATTCTGGCCATACTAAATATGACCTTCCTGCTCCTTTCAGATCAGCAGCTACCACTTCAATACTGTATGAGGGCAGCCCCAATGTTAGCCTATGAAGGGAGCAGGCCTCACAGTAGTGTAAAAACGAATTTAGGAGTTTTACACTACCAGGACATATAAACTACACAGGTACATGTCCTGCCTTTTACCCACACAGCACCCTGCTCTAGGGGTTACCTAGGTCACACATTAGGGGTGACTTATATGTAGAAAAAGGGGAGTTTTAGGCTTGGCAAGTACTTTTAAATGCCAAGTCGAAGTGGCAGTGAAACTGCATACACAGGCCTTGCAATGGCAGGCCTGAGACAAGGTTAAGGGGCTACTAAAGTGGGTGGCACAACCAGTGCTGCAGGCCCACTAGTAGCATTTAATCTATAGGCCCTAGGCACATATAGTGCACTCTACTAGGGTCTTACAAGTAAATTAAATAGCCAATCATGGATAAACCAATCAATAGTACAATTTACACAGAGAGCATATGCACTTTAGCACTGGTTAGCAGTGGTAAAGTGCCCAGAGTTCAAAAGCCAACAACAGGTCAGAAATTATTAGGAGGAAGGAGTCAAAAAGTTTGGGGATGACCCTGTCAAAAAGCCAAGTCCAACAGGGAGGGAACTGAATATCTCCAAATTTGGGAGAAATTCTAATCATATAGTAGACACAAACAATTTAATATCCTCCACTATAATCTGCGATAGATTAAATTAAATTCCTATTGAAATAGCAGGATTGTCAGTAAATTAAGTCTGTATGTAAATCTCAGGCTTTTGAATCAGTAAAAATAGCGAGAACATTGTAACAAAAGTAGTTCCCACTAAAATATCAATGAATGATAATGAAACAATACTGTCCTAACAAAGGTAAGTAGAGTCTCAAAGAAAGGTTTGCTCTAAAGGTCAAGTAAACATTGTGCAGTTACAATGAAACATTGTTCACTCCAACCAGAACAGAATTGCACACAGAATCTCCTCCTTTTATGACAAAGGCTTTTCATAGTGTCTACTTTCTCACAGGATGGAAACTCCAATTTACGCACACACTTGCTTCAGAACCTTCTCAATCTGCCACATCATGTTAGTAGCACAGCCCGATACGGACCAAGTAGCATCAGCTTTATGCACAAAGACAGTTGACAGTTTGTTGCAAGCATCTTTCAGCAGCCATCTTGCAAGAGTCGGACCGGGATAGACATAAGGTTGAACTGGGACCAAAATAGTACAAGGCACCAAAATGAAAGTGGTCCCTGTTAGCGAACAAGATAGCTGAAAAAGTGGCTCTCGTTTGCAAATCAGGCCAGTTTTGAATTTGTAAAGGCACGCTGTAGGGGTATTTTGCAAAGTATGGGAGACCACATGCATTTGTGTTTATAGCAGGCAATATTTGTAGCAATATCAGTGAATCAACAACAAAAATTGCCCCACCTGACCATGAAACAGGCCTACAAACTGCAACAAAACGGTCCACTCACTGATTTGTGAGACCAGCCCATCGGGCACTACCTGATTGCCCTGTAGGCCAGTCCGACCCTGCACCTTGCACAGTCTCACCACTGGTGTGCTGCTATTAACGATATGCCACACACGGACCTGCAAGTGCCATTCAAGACTCTTTAGAGAAATGACAGTAAATTTGGGTGAAGCCCCATCAAGATACAAGCCACATAGTCCAACTTGTGCAGATGTAAAATCATCTACTGGAAGTAATATCTTTAGGGCACCCCATACATGAGATGATAATTAGCACTTTCCCCATTTTAAGCACTAAGGACATTGCAGAATATGCAAACCATGTGTTATGATCAGCTAGAAAAGAACACGAGTCCAGCTGCAGTGTTATTTGGGTCAAGAAAATATGTCACCATTTACTGTCTACCCTAGGCAGCGCTTCTCATTTGCTATAGGTGAGAGAGATATATTGACATATTCGTACGTGCATATGTTGGCAGAGTACTTTATAAGATACCATAGTGCACAGAGGTTCATCCAAAACAGAAAATGCAGCTCCATGAAAGGCAGATTGGAACGAGTACATCTGTAAGGCCAACAATTTCCAAATCTTTGTGCTTCCGATCTATCCCTGCCAAGACCAATTATCATAAACAGAGGGGGGCATGGATAAGCCCCCTTTAGTCATTGTTTTTTCTCATTCAGGCTCTTGAATGAAACCAGCCATACTGAGTTAGTCAGAGAAAACATGAAATATATTACAAAAGGATTGTGGTTTAATTGTCTGTGTTCCTTCTTCATTCAGATTATAAACACAATCATTAGTTATGACACTGTGCTACAGAGCTTGTGTTATGAAGTTATGATACTTATAAAGCACGTAAAATGCACACATGCATACTATAAAGTGGTGGATATATACGAGAAACACCTTTTTGCCTTTAATGATCATGTGCGATCAAGTGCTCATTAGTTCATTTGGAATAGTTTGGCCCATATATCTCTATATCTGTATGTGTAATTCTGTATGTATCACCACAACAAATAAAAATATTGTGAACATCATCTTCAAAACCGACAAATAAAATTGTCAGTCATGATTGAGGCAAAGGTGTTGTGTATTCACAACATCTCAGTCGTTGTAAAGCAAAGCATCGCAACTTAGATACAGAAGAAGTCAATGAATCACTGAAAATAAGAAGATAGTCTGGAAAAAATCAGAAGAGGTCCGAAAGGAGAGTCGATTCACAAATTAAAGGGAATCTAGTTCGAAAAATAACACAACAAAATGTGTACGTTAGCCAAACTCTCAGCCACACTTCGTTCTATGAGGTCCTCACGCCTTGCCCCATCTACCTGTATAGCCGCATTAGCTTCCAAACCTGAATGAGACACACCTGTTGCCCGATTACACTTGGGGTGCAATTTCTCGGTTTATACCATGGCGCACCTTAACCCCTTCGCTGACAGACCTTTTTCCCTTCAGGAGGCAAGCCTTTTTTGGCTATTTGGGGCAGTTTGTGCTTCGGCCCTCATAACTTTTTGTCCACATAAGCTACCCATGCCAAATTTGCTTCCTGTTTTTTGCAGCATCCTAGGGATTTTAGGGGTACCCAGAGTTTGTGGGTCTCCTGGAGGAGACCAAGAAATTAGCCAAATACTGCAAATTATTTTATTTTTTTAATGGGGAAAAAGTACTGCAGAAGAAGGCTTGTTGTCTTTTATCAGAAAAAGGCATCAGCAAAGGGGTTGTAGTGCTAAAATCACAATTTTCTTAGCTTTCAGGAACAGGCAGACTTGAATCAGAAAACCACATTTTTCAACACAATTTTGGCATTTTAACGGGACGTACACAATTTTTACTATTTTTTGTGCTTTTAGCGTCTTTTCAGTTAGTGACAGAAATGGGAGTGAAACCAATGCTGGATCCCAGACCGCTAAACATTTCTAAAAGGTAGACAACATTCTAAAGTCAGCATCTGTGTAGATCCTACAAGGTTTTCCCACATAAAATAACAGCTGAAATAACAAAATATTGAAATTGAGGTTAAAAAAAAACAGCCATTTTTCTCCACGTTTTACCCTGTAACTTTTTTTCTGCAATGCCAGATTTTCAAAAGCAATATACCGTTACATCTGCTGGGCTCTTCTGATTGCGTGGTCATATAGGATTTGCAGGGTCATCAAGAGCTCTAGGTACCCAGAGCCAATAAAGAAGCTGCACCTTGCAATGGGATTTCATTGTAAACTGGGTATACAGCAATTCATTTGGTGAAATATAAAGAGTGAAAAATAGGTATCAAGTAAACCTTTGTATTTCCAAAATGGGCACAAGATAAGGTGTTGAGAAGCTGTGGTTATTTCTGGAATTCCGGGGTCCCCATACTAGCACGTGAATTACAGGGCATTTCTCAAACAGATGTCTTTTTTACACACTGTCTTACATTTGGAAGTTAAAAATGTAGAGAAAGACAAGGGGCAATAACACTTGTTCTGCTATTCTGTGTTCCCCAAGTCTCCTGGTACAAATGGTACCTCACTTGTGTGGGCAGGCCTAATGCGCGCGACAGGAAACACAACATGGACACATCACATTTTTATATTGAAATCTGACCTGTTTTTAGGAAAGTGTCTAGCTGTGGATTTTGACCACTAGCTCAGCCAGCACCTAGGGAAACCTACCAAACCTGTGCATTTTTTAAAACTAGACACCTAGGAGAATTCAGGATGGGGTGACCTGTTGGGCTCTCACCAGATTCTGTTACCCAGAATCCTTTGCAAACCTTAAGATTTGGCAAAAAAAACTTTTTCCTCAAATTTCAGTGATTGTAAGTTCTGGAATCTGAGAGGAGCCACAAATTTCCTTCCACCCAGCATTCCCCAAGTCTCCCGATAAAATTGGTACCTCACTTGTGTGGGTAATTCTAGTGTCAGCGACAGGAACTGCCCCAAAACACAACATGGACACATCACATTTTCCCAAAGAAAACAGACCTGTTTTTTGCAAAGTGCCTAACTGTGGATTTTGGCCTCAAGCTCAGCCGGCACCTAGGGAAACCTACCAAACTTGTGCATTTTGGAAAACTAGACACCTAGGGGAATCGAAGATGGGTGACTTGTGGGGCTCTCATCAGGTTCTGTTACCCAGAATCCTTGCAAACCTCAAAATTTGGCCAAAAAAACACCATTTCCTCACATTTCGGTGATTGTAAGTTCTGGAATCTGAGAGGAGCCACAAATTTCCTTCCACCCAGCATTCCCCCAAGTCTCCCAATAAAAATGGTACCTCACTTGTGCGGGTAGGCCTAGTGACCCCGACAGGAAATGCCCCAAAACACAACATGGACACATCACATTTTCCCAAAGAAAACAGACCTGTTTTTTGCAAAGTGCCTAACTGTGGATTTTGGCCTCTCTCTCAGCCGGCACCTAGGAAAACCTACCAAACCTGTGCATTTTTTTAAACTAGACACCTAGGGGAATCCAGGATTGGGTGACCTGTGGGGCTCACTTGTGTGGGTAGGCCTAGTGCCCGCGATAGGAAATGCCCCAAAACACAACATGGACACATCACATTTTCCTAAGGGGGCATAGGGGGTGGCTCCCCTTATCAATGTAAACAAAAAAAAATCCCTTGTGTCTAGTGGCTTCTGCCCCGCGGGGGCAGATTACTATAGTCCAATCTGCCCCCGGGGGGCAGAGAAGGCCTAAAAGAAATATTTCCCCCAGGGAGTGACCCTTGCCTAAGGGGTCACTCCCCTCATGACAATTTCAAAACAATAAACAAATCCCTGGTGTCTAGTGGCATTCCTGCAGCACAATCGCTATGTGATCATGCTGCAGGAATTCTCAGTGAGGTATGAAAAGGGAATGAAAAGCCTTTTCTTCCCTTTTCATGCCTCCCTGCCTTCCCTTCCCCCTTACCGAGGAGAAACTAATCTGTTTCTCCACGGTCGCGCTATGAAGTCAGCGCAAGATCGCATGCTGACGTCATCAGATGTCACTGGTGGACCGGGGGGTGGGTGGAAGTGGAAGCGATTCATCTTCCAGCCCTGTCCTAGGGGAGGCGGGGAAGGCCCTCGGGGGAGTGGTAGCGCTTCCACCGAGGGCCTCTACCATGATGTAATAGTGACATCCATGGTGCCTCAGCACTGTGCCCCCGGATGTAACCATTACGTCTGTGGCGGTGAAGGGGTTAAAACTGGGCACCAGGGCAAACAGGGAAAGTGTGCCCTATTACAATGAATGCGTTTCCCCCAGGGTAGCCAAACTCGGGCTGCCCTGGAGGCAGTGAATGCAAGTAAAAAACTAAGGCCCTCATTCTGACCCTGGCGGTCGGCGGAGAGGCGGCGGTCGGACCGCGACCAGACCGGCGGTAAAAAAAATGGCATTCTGACCGTGGCGGTCACCGCCGCGATCGACCGCAACTTCACCACTCCGACCGCCACGGCGGTCATGACCGCCGGGCTGGAGGTTGCGCTCTCCAGCCCGGCGGTCGACCCAAGACCGCCAAGGGTATCATGACCCTGCTTACCGCCACGGTTTCTGGCGGTCGGGAACCGCCATGCGAACCATGGCGGTAGGCACTATCGGGACCAGGGAATTCCTTCCCTGGCACTGATAGGGGTCTCCCCCACCCCCCACTAGTCCTCCCCCCACACCCTCCACCCCCCTGCCACCCTCAGAGATGTTACAAACCCCCACCCCGACATGCACATACACGCACCCCGACATGCACACACCCCCAACATGCACATATACACACCCCCTACACACACACATACACGACGGGGACACATACCCGCACACATACATGCAGACATGTGCACCCGCCGAACTGCACACATTACCCATTGACACAGCAGCACCCCCCGCCCGCATACACGCACTCACACACCCACTCACACGCACACCCCCATGCACGCACACATCACACAACACCCCCCCACCCCCTCCCCTCACGGACGATCAACTCACCCTGTGCGTTGGTCCTCCGGGAGGCGATGGGAGCCATAGGGACGTGACCGCCAACAGAAGACCGCCAACAGAAGACCGCCACACAGAAAACCGCCACACAGAAATGTGGGTCGTAATTCTGTGGGCGGTGTTCTGCTGGCGTGGCGGTGGAGGTTGACCAGTCTCCACTTTCCCGCCGACCGCCAGTGTGGCTGCTGGCGGTTTTCCGGCGGAACGCTGCCAGCGGTCGGAATACGCGCAGCGGCATACCGCCGCAGCCGGCGGTCTTCACCGCGGCGGTAACTCGGCGGTCTTGCGAAAAGACCGCCAGGGTCAGAATGACCCCCTAAGTGGCTTTGAAGCAGCCGCTCCCTGTTTCACTTTGCAGGAGGCAACCCACCTGCAATTTTAAGGGGGATTACAAATTCCCTTGTAGGCAAGTGCAAAGTTGGTTATGAACATCAGGACATCTGCGAATGCAAAACTGATTTCAATCCTCTTTTGTGAACAATGAATGAGGGTTATGTACAGGTAATCATAAAATGTTTAGCTTCAAGAGAGAAGGATAAGAGGTATTCATTTTTATAAAACTCAGTAATATTCATTGTATTGACTACAGAAGGAATGAAAGGCTGAGGGAGCATAAGCTTAACGGTCGACCTCCAACTTATATGCAGACCTCTACAATTAATGCATTAGTCCTCTGAACTATTAAAGGAAGGATGTCTGCTGTCAATACAGAACAGGACCAACACAATACACCATTCCAGTTTCTGTCTTCAGTCTGTAGGGAATACTAAGGGTTTGCTGATAGAGAAAGCCCCAGTAGAGAAGGCCCCTATAATTTATCACGTAGTCAGCAACACCCATAGAGCAATTTGGGAACAAGGAAAGGAGTACTCCTTCCAGAAGCCACAGCAAAGAAGGATATTTTGCTCCAACCTGTGGTCTTTTAAGTGTATATATATATCTTGAGGTTGGAGAACCCTTTAAAGCCACAGAAAAAAGTATTGTGGGGTGTGTAGGCCCAATACTTAGTCTGCGAACCCTGTGGGAGGTCCCACAACATCCATGAGTTTGCAAGAGTTTGCAAACACTGCATCAGGATCCTCAAACCCTTAGACACTAAAAATAATAATAATAAAAAATTAGAAAAGGGGCAAGCTGTATGCAGCATGGGTAGACCACCAACAGTCAAATGGGAAAATGATCTGGTTGAAGGTCAGGCTCTGTGGCCAAACGCCTCTGCACAGGGACAAAAGTCCTGTTCAGTGGGGTTGGGTCACCTGTGGTAGGTTCAGTGACGGGCCAAATGTGGAGTGTAATGGGGCTGGTCATTTGGCACTGAAGCCAACAGCTAACAACATAAAAAAGCACATCATCACTACATAATAACACATACTCAAAAACACTAAATTAATTGCTGTCTCATCGGTAGTGTGCTTGTTAATGTGATAAGTAATCTGACATATAAAATTGTTTAAATGTTTTGTTATTACCTATATAACATAAATATATAATAGGTAGCTGTTGGAAAGTGGATTATTGGTAAGAACAGGGAAGTGCCTACATTTAGCAATAGGCCACTAACCTCCACTTAGGTCCAGTTAGATCTCAATAAATTAAACCCAGCTCAACCCTAGGTAGCTTGGCAACTAGCGACAAGGCTTAACTTAGGAGATAAGTGTGTAAAGCATTTAAAAATCACAAAACAGTAAATAAGCAAAACACAATAAAAATCCCACACCAATTTATAAAACTAGATTATATTTTTATCTGTAAAATGACACCAAAATATTTAAAATCAGATAAGGCGAACCGGAGATATGAATTTTTAAAGAATTAATGTTTTCTAGCGCATAGAAACAACTAGTGCTCAAAGGGATAAAAAAAGTCACACTGGAAAGGAACAAAGTCCAGAGTTCAGGCCACCCATGAGGTGCACTGTTATACTTACTTTCAGAAGTGTTTCTTGATTCATGAAAGTGGTCCACTGCACCAGCCAAGGGTTAAGAGGCTCTGGTTAGCCTCTTTGGGTCTCCGACTACAACTCCCACAAAGCACCTCTTCAACTTGCTCCAGTTGCTCCAAACATCTCCAAACTTTTGGATCTTCTTACAGAGGTCCCTTTTGGGTCCTTGAAGTGTCCACAACTTGATCCAAGGTTCTAGAAGCTCTGAGTTGCTCCTTAAGAGTTGGGACTACAGTTCCCAGAATGTGCCTGGTCAGAATCCTCAAATGGCCACTCGACGCTGGTCAGCTTTGGCTGTGCTTGCAGGACTTGATACAGGGAACTCTGGACAGCTCCTTTGTACCTGTAGCAAACAGGGCATCCCTTCTTGAAACAGTAGAAGACAAGCAAAGT
Organism: Pleurodeles waltl; assembly: GCF_031143425.1. Classification (NCBI taxonomy): domain Eukaryota; kingdom Metazoa; phylum Chordata; class Amphibia; order Caudata; family Salamandridae; genus Pleurodeles; species Pleurodeles waltl. The sequence goes on along the minus strand of NC_090444.1, from coordinate 548,815,183 downwards.
CCTTTTAGTGGTAAAACCAAGGGTGCAGCTGGTACAGTCCTTCAGAGTGCAGTGTCGAGGTACACGTCAGGGTTCTTTGTCTTGTTCCTTGTAGGAATCTGAGGTGGAGTGCAGCTCTGCCATAATTATCTTTGCTCCTGGGTGGAAAGCAGGGGGCCCTGGTTATCTAATCACAGACAGGCTCCTTCTCCCTTTAATGACCAATTCCTGAGAAGTGTGGCAAACTGATTTTTGGAGGTTAGCTCTAGCTGAGCCTACCCACTGGTGTGGCTAAAAATCCTAAACACACCCCTCTCCTGCACTTTAATAATCTAATCAAGAGGGCACCTAATTGTCTGGGGTTGCAGGATGTGAGGGAGGTCCTGAGCTGCTCCAAATGTCCTTCCCTGCCTTGGAAGACCAGTTTAGCCGCCCCCCCATCCTGCTTCACCATTTGCTGAGGCACATCTCCTCCTCCAGGCACATCCTTTGTGTTGAGCCCAGGCCACTTCACACCTCATCAAGGCAGTTTGGCCAAGCTGCCAGAGACTGGCCAATCAGAGAAGGGCACTAAAGAGCTGAAGTTGGCAGCTTTCAGGTAAAGTTTTAAAACTCTTTACCTGGACTAATTATATTAAATCCAACAATTCTAATTTGTGGGATTTATTATAACAATTAATTTGATACCAAACTCAAGGTATCTGGCACTTAAGGATACTTTGTTAATTAAAATAAAGTCTCCCCATTTTAACCTATGGAGGCCATTCACTACCGTGAAGGAAACACAAATTTGGCTATTTTACCCCACCTGGGCTTATAAAACAATTGTTAGAAGGTCCTTACTTACCCCAACCTTAGGAGAACATAGAGCACACCTTAGGGGTGACATATGTAAAAAATAAGGTAGCTTAAGACTTTGGAAATACTTTTAATTCCAAAGTCGAATTTGCATATAACTTTAGTTTAAAAGCAGCCATCAAGGCAGGCCTGCCTTTAAAATAATACTGGGCACCTCAGCAGTGAACCTATGGGTGTACTGCCTATGCTGGGGTTCCTAAACCTACATGCCCTACCATATACTAGGGACTTATGGGTATATTAACATAGCCAATTATAATTAGCCCAATTTGCATACTCATTTTACAGAGCACAGGCCCTGGGACTGGTGAGCAGTACCCAGGGCACATTCAAAGTCAGGAAAACACCAGCAAAAAGTGAAAAATGGGGGTAAAAAGTTAGGGGCCTCTGCAATCAGCTGTTTTCTCACAGTAACTGTGTAATATGGACCTATATTACTATTTGAACTTCAAGATGGCATTATGGGACAGTATTACACATGATGTTACTTGTATTGTATTTTTTATATCACATGATTGACTAATTTATTTAAGTGTGGGTGAGAATTTGAACGTCACCAGGTTAGTATTCATTGTTTTCCAGAGAATTTAGAGATGTCAGTGAATGCTGTTAAGTTGGTAGAGTTAGTAGTAATGTGATAAGTAATCTGACTTATAAAATTGTTTAAATCTTTTGTAATTACATATAGTATTTAAATGTATAAGAGTTAATTGTGTAACATGGACCTATATTACCATTTGAACTTCATGATGGAAATATAGGACCATATTACACATGATGTTATTTGAAATTTATTTTTTATCTAAACATGATTTATTAATTGATTTAAGTATGGTTTAGAATTTGAACATCAACAGCTTAGTATTTATTGTTTTCCTGAGACTGTAGATATGACTGACAATGTTTTGAGGTAATGTCCATTTTTTGTTGAGGATAATGCTCTAATATCTAAAATGTGTTTATAGAAAAATGTGTCTTATTTTAAGGCACATTTTAAATGCGAAGTGCATTGTAAGGAAATTAAAAACATTCATTCTAAAATGCACTTTTCTTATGTAGTACATTGTCAGTATAGAGTACTTTTCAGAAAACCTATATAAAGAAAGAAAATAATGTGGAACAGTGTAGATTTTCCTGAAAAGGTCAGCTTGTCAGGTGCACAGAATATTGCCGCAAAGCAGCACTAAATTTTTCTTTTACCAATCATCGTTAACTCATACATAAGCTTTGCAAATCATAACTCGCATCCCAAATGCACTGATCATGGCCTCACCCATAAATGACTTCACAACTGTCATTATATAAAAGGTTATCATTAATATTATCCACAAGATGACTGCAGCTACAGACTGATTAACTTGTTTCGGTTTGTATTGTTAATTAATGATGTTAATGCCCTCAGGTGTTCTTACATAGTGGTATAAATTTTGTGAAGTCATTAGCCTTGCATGTGGTGTGCAAGATGTGGTTTTCACGCTTGGTGTGGGTAGATTGAGACAAAAATTATACGTGGGGAATTTCAAGGAGGGTTTGGTTTTAATTTGTAACCTTCACTGTACATTAATTGTGGTTATTTCAGTGAATTCTATTTTTGCAAAACAAATATGTGTTAATGTGATAAGAGGAAATAGAACCTAACTTCACTTTAACTGTATTTTTTCAATGGTTTAAAAAAAACAATTATGGTATATATATCTCTTTGTTGTACCAACATCTATGACGCATGACTGAAGGAGTGGCTGCAGGGCCTGGTTTCACAATGCACACCGAACTGCTCTTGTGACCAATCCCAGTTCTGCACATCCTTCAGCCATCCTGAAGAGGCATTGTCCAAAGGGACCGGCCTTGGATTCACCAATAAAGGCTCCAGGTTCACGAGCCCTGAGGCCTTCAGGTGGATCTGCAATCCTCTCTGCAGGGTCACGCCAAAACTATTTGTCTTCATCCTCCCATTTTTCTGAATTAGATTTTTCTGGCCTTAGGACACTGTGCATTTTACCACTGCTAACCAGTGCTGAAGTGCTTGTGCTCACTCCATGTATCATGGTGAAATTTGGGTAGACCTGACTGGCATATATAATTTATTTATTAGTCCCCAGTAAAGTGGTATACCATATACACAAGGGCTGGCAAAAACTTTTTGTACCACCCCCTTAAGTATCACGCTAAAACATGCCTCAGGTCTGTCTTTGCTGCCTGTATGCAGTTTTAAACTGGCAGTTCGACTAGTCAATATAACCCCATTGCCAAGCATAAAACTCCCTTTTTATCATATATGTAATGCCTATGGTAGGCTCTAGACAGCCCAAAGGGCAGGGTGCATTGTAATTAAAAAGTTGGACATGCACTTTTAAGTTTTATATATTGTGGTAGTAAAAGCTTCTAGTGGCCTGATTTAGAGTTTGGCTGATGGTTTTACTCTCACTAATGTGATGGATATCTTGTCTGCTGTATTACAAACCCAATATATGCTATAGGAATCATAATGGGTGGATGCGATATCCATCAGTAAACTGTCTGCTAAACTCTAAATCAGGCCCTAAGTTTGTTTTTTACTACTGTGACGACTGCCCTTCCCATAGGATAACATTGAGTTATTTAATTACAATTATTGGTGCTACGGTTTGATCTAGAACAGGTAGGAAAGTAATGATTGGGACCGAGGAATTGTTATTACAAATTCTCTTTAAAGGAAAAGTCTGATTTTAAGTCATAAATTTGAAAATGCCCATTTTAGAAATGTATTTTTCCTGTCCTAACTATTTGGTCCCTGCAGCTTGTCCCTGGGTCACCTGACTAGGTGTGGTTGGCAGTTGGCTTTTGTGTATTTCTCTTAGATAGTATCACAAAGGATGGTCCAGGTGTTGGCAGGATGGGCCATATCTGACTTGACAAGTGGGTGGAGCTGTCACCCAGTCTTGCACTTCAAAGGCACTGACTCAGCTCACACACAACTTCAAACTAGACCATTGTGCCCTCAGACAGACTGGGACCATGGCAAGGCAGAAGGGAAATCCAGACACACCTGTTGGGGGAAACTCCAGAAGCACATCCTGCTTCAAAGCTGGCACCAAGTATAAATTCTGGAACTATAGAAGACTCAGAAGAAGAACTGCTCTGCAACAAGGGTGATTCTGAAATGCTGCTGTCCTGCTGCTTTTCTGCCCTGCTGCCTGAGTGAGAAGGACTGGACTTGCACCTTGAGCCCAGGGCCACCATAGTGACTACAAGGGCTAGTTGGCTGCCCTCCTGGTGAGAGCCTCAGGAATAGAAAAGGCTCCAACCATCCTGAACCCTGTTCTTGACCTCTGCCTACTGTGAATCCTACCCCCCCGAGAGGTGTCCCTCAAGTCTCGAACCATTGGAAGTGGGAATAAGGGTGCTTTGCCAGCTCAGCTGTGGACTTCACCAGAACCAACGCAGTGTGAATCAAAACTGATGCTGCATTTCAGCTCCTCATCGGAGCTGACGCTGCACACCATGGCTTCAACACAAGCCCTTATTGCAGCCCCCACAGCTCCTCATCAAAACCGAAGCAGCACAATGCAGCCTTGACAAATATTTAAATAAAATTACATATTTGTGTTGGCTATATATATGTTTGCAAATTTTTACATTTTTTTACTATCCATATTAAAAATTAATTGCATTTCAAAAATAGGTTAGTTACTATTATTTTTTAATGATATATATTATTTTTTGATTTGGTGTTCATTATATATATATATATATATAAGCAGGGTCAAAACTGATTTGCATATGGCTGGATCCAACTGGAATGGTGTGGTGAGCAAAAAAACAATGGATTTAGGCCCAGATCGGTGACTGGGGGTGAATGTTTGACATTGTTGAGCATTCCGTCCATCATCTGTTCTTTTTGCATTTGGCACAGAATGCTGCACACATAGAAAGAGAAAACAATGAGGAGAAATATTTCTCTTTGTTGCACCTGCCCTGTGGAGGCATACAGTTTTGATGCAGTGCCTGGTTTACATATTCTTGTACATCAGGGAATGTTTCAAAACCCATTAGTGTTGCATGGGAAAACCCATCACAGCTCCCATGGAACGCCTCCCTGAAGCAGTGCAAGATAACGCAGCAACTTGCGTTGTGTTGCCTTACACCATATCTACAAGGCCATGAAAAGCCACACAAAGTGGCTTTGTGTGGCCTTGTAGATGTGGGCCGGCACTAAGCATCACTGGTGTGTCACCAAACGTGACGCACCAGCGGCACACGGGGCTTGTAAATAAGCCTCGCTATATTGTTATTGTTTCTCAAATAAATATAGAAACACAATATTTTGGTAAACTATATTTTTAACACAATGTTCAAGTCAGTCAATATTTGTGTTCAGAATATTTCCTCATGTAACTAAATGAATATTACTGGTACGCAAAATCAGGATGTTTCATTATTATTTGAAGAAATTAAACAAACATGCAAAAATGCACAAAATCTGTATTGAAGATATCTCACGTGACATTTTCATGAAAGGGCATACCTTTTATTAAAAAACGTCACGTGTGATGCCGGATGCAGAGTAGTTCAGACAGGGAATGTCTCTTGGTAAGAAAATTTCTGGTTTAGAAGACTACTGCAGGAAGAACAAGCATTGGCAAAGCCAGTAGGGCTGGCATTGGCTACCAGCCTTTCAGCAATTCATGTTTTGTTTCGTCATGATTTTTGGAACACTTTTTTTTATTCAGGAAGCTGCTCGGCCCTCATTATATATAAAAGAAACAATGGCTAAAGGCTAAAGAGTTTTTCAGCTCTCAAAAAAGTATGCATTACCATGGTACATACGACACTACCTTGTGTGTGGATGTGCTCCTTGTGAAAGGGCAGCACGCTATATCTCATAGTGAAGACACACTCGTAGACTAATGGATGAGGTCTAACTGAAAACCCCTAAAAGTAACTATGTTATACATACTTTTAGTAAAATCAAAAGTTCTTGGTTAACACAGACATGAAAAGCCATTAGTGTGGCATTGGCTAACCTTACCTATGAAAAAAGAAAGTTAGATGGAGAAAGAAAAAAAAGTAAAGAAAGAAAGAAGGAAAAAATAAGGAAAGTTGGTAAAAAATGGGTGCCCCCATGGTCATTACTAGCAAGCCCAAACAGCCAGAGGCTATCTGCCTCTGTGTTGATATGAGACTGCTTAACAAAGCCATAAAAGGAGAGTTACATATCACCCTCATGATCCATGATCTCATCACTGACATCAACAGAGCTACACAGTTCTTCAGGCTTAAATTGAATTCAGGATACTACCAGCATGAAGTCAGAGAAAAGTGTTGCTACATAAACATCTTGTCAACTTATGTAGGTCTCCCATAGTATCACCAGTTGATATTTAGCACTGCTATGGCCTTTGGTGTTTTTCAGAATGCCATAAACGTAAGTCATCATTAGTCTTGATGGCACCTAAACTTCAATGAGGACATCCTGATGTATGCATGCACGCCCCAGAGCAAAACAAGAAGCTGACACCCACACTAGTGAGGCTAGCCGACCTGGGTCTCACATTCAATAGGAATAATTGTGAATTTCTCAGACAACAAGTGCAGTTCTAGGGATATGTGTTTTCGGCTCAGGGCTCCAAATAGACCTTTTTAAAGTATCATATATATAGGAAGCAATCCATCATTAGACAACAGTTGAAGTCCGCAGCTTCCTGGGATTTGCTACATACTGAGGACAGCCTATCGAAAATCTTGTCATCATCTCTGGTCCACTGTGAGTCTTTATGAAAGTGGCATTAGCCTGGACATGGGCTCAGAAGGAGAACAAAGCATTTGGTAATATCCAATACTCTCGCCTTCATGACTCCATAATGAGATTCTTTGACCCTTCCAAGGACTTGTAGTTAATCACCAATGCCATCCCTGTAGGCCTTGGAACTGTGTAGATTCAAAAAGAGGCTCTAGCCTTTACATGGGCCTGCATCCATTTTTACTGTTAATTCTATGGCTTTTATTTCAAGATAACAACAGACCACAAATCCCTTTTGCCACTGTTTGTTGAGGTGGCCACCACAAGAATTGAAAAGTGGGTCCTTTAACTGCAAAAGTACCAATTTACTGTCACCAGGGTGCAATATTCCAACAGACTGTTTATAACGCCGCCCTCTTCCATTTTCGACTGAACTCCATGAAAAGTCCAGTGCTGATGAATAGGTGCAGTGGATAGCCAATTCCACAAATCACTAGCCTATCCTCCTTAGTGACATCGCATTACCCACTTCCTAGGATCTCTGTCTCTAGGATACAACCTAGTCTGCTGAGTCCAACCAATGGAAGCCATTCCTGTAAGGCCTTCATGCAAGGAGCCCAGACCATCTGAATGATCTGAAAATCCTATGGTTCATCAGGCATTAACTTAGCACCATGAGGGATGGACTCTTTCTTCTAGGTGACCAGATTGTTCTTCCCCAGTTCCTATGATCTGCAAAAACTAAAGCCTGGCTGTGTCAAAATGTGTGGTTCCCAAGAATGGATATCATGGTTGACTCAGTGTTTGCTGAATTTCAATGGTGTCAAGCATCTCCACAGACCAGCACTAGGTATTAACGAAGGCCACAGTGACAGCCCACAAGATGTCAGTGCAGGTCTTGGCTGCTTCTCCAATGGCAGATACATGCTTGTCACCTCAGACATTTAACTTAAATTTCCAGCAGTGAAGATACTGACATCCATAGGTTTTTAGCATGTACTCCACAAATTGAAAAAGATAATTGTTGTATTTTGGGTACAAAGGACAATGAAGATGGACACTGAACCACCGTTTTGGAGTGCTGATTATTTTAAACTGTATTTGAAATCATTGGGATCAAGCACAGGAAAATAACTCCCTGCTGGCATCAAGTTAATAGGGAGGGTAGACCGCCTTTCAGGAACTCTCGACAAAGTGATCTACATCTGCATGCAGCAAAGCAGGGACAATGAAACCACCATTTACCAGTTTTTGTTGATTGAAAGAAGCACATCCCATTCTACCACAAAGTGGTCCCTCCTGGACTGTGCTTTTCAAGAGGGCTGTCAGTGATGTAATTCTCTACACTGACATGTGGTGTCCTGAAGCGCTTCTCCACAGAGGATGCCAGTGATGCCGGCACATCAATAACGAGGCTGGCAGCAAAGTGTGGCGATCAGTATATAAAAACATAAACTTGATGAAAAAGCCTTGGGTCAAAACTGACAGGTTGGTGGGAAGTTCTATATGCCCTTTGAAAGACACCTATGTATTGTGGCTGTCAAGAAAGGCACCATGATCATGGCTATGAGAGAGCTTGAGACCTTCACATGAAACATTGCTTTCTTTAAAAGGTGGGAAGAGGGAGCACTTGGAACCAATTCACCCCAGGGAGAAGATGAACACTAGTGGGATTAAAATTACTTGTATCAAAGCGTGGAGAGGCCATCAGAATCTGAATAGCAGAGGGTCATTGGCAATTGTACTGCCACCACTAGTATCAACACACCTTGACGTAGTGATGATATGCCTTCGGGACAATAAACAGGACTATATAGTCTTAGGGCAAATCAACCTCTGTGGTTCATGCTCCAAGAATATGCTTGGTAGTTCTCTGCCACTGACAACCCCAAGCTGAACTACAAGTAAGTCAGCTTGCCATTGTTATATGAACCCTAACACCAATTAATGTTGAGAAGAATATAGGGGGTTATTCTAACTTTGGAGGAGTGTTAATCCGTCCCAAAAGTGACGGTAAAGTGACGGATATACCACCAGCCGTATTATGAGTTCCATAGGATATAATGGAGTCGTAATACGGCTGGTGGTAAATCCGTCACTTTTCCGTCACTTTTGGGACGGATTAACACCTCCTCCAAAGTTAGAATAACCCACATAGTGTGGCACTCGGCATATGCATAACACAGACACACAACCATGTATCCTGATGCCGGGTGGGGTACCAGGGGTTAAATAAGTAGTGCCCTGGCAAGCACGAGAGGCAGTTGGATAATTGCCTCTGACAAAAGTGCCAGTGTCATTACTTGGGGGGGTGGGGGGCAGGAGGAGGGAGGGGTGCGCAGGTCACACCACAATGCACAATTCTGTTTCCACTCACAGACCCACACACACACATATTTCCCATTTAAACCCATACATTACGGACTTCTGATTCTGAATCTCTGTTTTGCAAACAGCCGAAAACTTGGCTGTTTGCCCAATTCCTCTGAACTGCTCAACGCCTTTTGAAGGGGTGGTTTTCTGCACATTCCGCATTTCTAGTTTGGACCTGCAGAATATTTTAGCACTACGAAGCCCAAGGGCAGCCATGCGCTCTATGAAAGATGATGATGGTCATTACACGTGTATGTGCATAAACAAAATATGCATCAGCACATTATGAGCCCAACCCACAAAGCCATGTGAACGTGCAAATGTTACTCACACTCGCGAAATTGCTAGTTTCCCTACAGTACGGAAACAATTTATCTGATATGTATTCTTAGTTCAATGATGGTGTAATATTAAGTAGTAGAACATGTTGCTCAAAGGATTGTTAATGTGCATTTCAAGGTGTAGTTTAACTTCAATAATTCCAAACATCCACATATGTGTGTTGGATGAACATTACATGACATAACATTTATGAATGAACGTGTCAGAAGCATACATTTCATCTTAAGCTGTTATATTCTCCATGGCACTATATGTCTGGATTGTTCTGCCCCCAGGCCGATATAAAAGCACACAAACTCTACTTGAAAAGTAGAGAAAGTATCATCAAAATAAGTTCAGTTTGTTTTTGTCCATGAATAACGATTTCTGTTGAGTTAAAGAAGTCTAAAGTTGAAGTTTCGTTCGGAAACCAATATTATGTTGTGCCAATTCACAAAGTCATATTAATAACCACTATTTTATTGGAACTCTGAATTTAATGCATAATACTGGATTAGCCTTTGCAAACAATGTATTCAAATGTAATGAAAGGCAAAGATGGGAGGCAAAGGACAAAATTAATAAAGCATAATTTCTTCTCAATAGTTGACATGGAAACCTTTTTTCTGCAGCGCCATTTTATCAATGTGTCAACCTACCACTTAACTCTAAAATGGATGTTTTGAAATCCATCCTCGTCTGTCATGCCGGGAAGCAGAAGACCTGAGCGAATTTCACAATTATGCTTTCATGACGAAAGTTATAGGAAAGGTTGATATAAAGGACCTACTGTATGGAGGGCATCAAGTGAAAGCAAACCAGTAATTTGGCTCGTGGTGAAGCACAATTATATACCGAAGTAGATTTCGAAGATGCTATTCACAAAGAAAAAGCGAAAATCTATATCTTTAGGCTTAACTCTATTCAGTGGTGTCGGTTCCCAACTTCCGAAAATAGTCAAAAATGTCCATCTGTAGTGGGGGGGCTGGTGCAATTTTCCAGGTGCACACTTGGGTAGATAATGTGACGTCAAGGTATTTTCCAGATATTTAGGTTTTCCCAGTTGCGGTGCAATTCTGCACTGGAGAAAGATAGCGTTGTTTGCAATTGCTATTATTATTTTTCTTTTCTTTTTTTAAAACTTTTTCTCTGCAGGGAAAGTCTTTTTGACCGTGAAGAAACCCTTTTCTATACACCCTTACCAAAGTTTGGTGGTGGTCTATTCACTTCTATACCTTGGAAAGGGAAGTCTTTCGGTTCTTCACTGGTGTAATTCTAGTGGGAAAGCGTCACGTTTGTGAACTCTCTCACACGTCAGTGCGCATTCTCAAACTTTAGGGAAAATTACGCCCTGTACTGCCCACTTTCCACCCATTGCCTGGGATTTTTCACTCCTCCATAATAGTTCACGAATGTAGATTAACATGACACAGGAGTAAATGGCTTTACGACTGCCAGTTAATTTTTTGTTATTAACTAGCAGGTGTAAACCGAGATATTTTCAATAGTAAAATTGTTGAATGGCCTGCAATGTTTTAACCTTTCATCTATCTACATCCCACATTTAGCAAACTTTTCACTGGACCTAACTCGTACGTATTGCTAAATCTGTGCCAATGTGAATTGTGGATCTTAAAGCTCAATTTATTTGAATTCCAGCTTGCACTAAACTTCCCACCTGAGTGCACTGTAAGGAATAAACCTTGCAACAGTGCACGTTCTATCCCTTTGTTTACTTGTTCTTGCATTCATTAACTTGTCATGGGTAGTCATTGCTGTTAAAACGGGCAAAATTGATACATTCATTTAGGGCGTGTATTTAGTTTTAGATTCTACTACTATAGCTCGCGTTGATTCAGTTGTCATTGTATTTCAGAAGGCTCAGTTCAACAACACATTTGCCCATAAGTGCAACTGGGACGCGCAAAAAGGTGCCACTAGTCAACCAATAATAGTAGATTCATATTTAAGTATCAGAAATACCAAACATTTATGGCTGAAGATGGAACATTCACGAATTAATGGATAGATTAACGTTTTTGTAGTCGTGGGTTTACTGTTAGGACCAGAAACATGAGAGTTTCGAGAAAAGGGGCCGAAAGGCTGCCATTGTACTGTGTAAATTTCACAGACTGCCCAGAATTTCGCCCTGCCATCCGTTGTCCGTGATGAAAGGCTTAACAGACGGCATTTGTCCGTAATTTTAGCCTTTCATCAAAAGGACAGTGGATGGCAGGGCGAAATTACAGGCAGATCAATTTCCCCAGCTGGATTGAAGGATGGGGGGTCTCATGTGGAATGAGGGAGGGAGGGGAAGACAGATAAGAAAAGGCCCTGCCAGGGTGATTCGGTCCCTAAAGGAATGCAAATGTGCACAACTGGTAAATCTGCAAATGCAAAGGGGCTTGAAAACCTGCATTGACTTTAATCAAAGGAGTCACTTGAAGCTTTCTGATGGCAAAGACATTTTCTTTTAGCAAGGTACTACAATAGCAAGGTGAGCTATGGAGGGAGTGTGTGTAGTTTTAATGGAGTGTTCGAAAAAATGTTAGTTCTAGGTATAAACTGTATATTATTCAAATCTGTATTTGAGAAGTACTTTTTTCATTTAACCAAAATTTATTTGCGCATTTTGCAGAAGCCTATATTATGATGTAATTTTATTTGTATAGCGCTTACTACCCCTGACGAGGCATCAAATGCATGTTTAAAATAAGGACTTACCCATTCACAGTTCTTTCAGGGACCTCAGTGCCTCATAGTACTAACAAACATTGGCAAAGCCAATAGTTTTAGACTTCGCAAGAGTTATTGGCTTTGCCAAGGTGTTTTAGCCATTACATCAGAGTGGCTGCTGTTCATGGCTAAAAGTTAGTGGCATAGTGGTGTAGAGTAGAGTGGCATAGGAGTAGTGGTGTTGAGCCCAGTGGTGCAGAGTACAGTGCAGTGTAATGCAGTGAAGTTGTTTTGAGTGCATTAACGTATAATGCAGTGGTTTAGAGTGCAGTGGCATGAGTGGCGTGGGGCAGAGTAGAATGGAGTGCAGTGGAATAGAGTGGCAGAGAGTGCAGTAGTGTATAGTGGCGCAGTGGCATAGAGTGCAGGGTAGACTCGCATAGCAGAGAGTACAATGGCGTAGTGTGGAGAAGTGTAGGGTGGTGTAGTGCAGAGTAGAGTATAGTGCTGTAGAGTGCAGTTGCGTAGAGGGGAGTGATGCAGAGTAGAGTTGCATAGAGTGCAGTGGCGTAGAATGCAGTCGTACAGAGTAGATTGGTTTACAGTACAGTGGCGGAGAGTGCAATGTTGCAGAGTAGAGTGTCAGTGATGTAGAGTGGAGTAGAGTGGCACAGAGAGCAGTGGTGTAGAGTACAATGGTGCAGAGTAGAGGGCAGTGGCGTACAGTGCAGTTGTTTAGAGTGCATTGGCGCAGAGTGCTGTGGCATAGAGTGGCATGGGGTAGAGTAGCATAGAGTAGAGTGGAGTGGAGTAGAGTGGCATACAATAGAGTGGCAGAGAGAGCAGTAATGCAGAGTGGTGCAGTGTCATAGAGTGCAGAATAGACTCCTGTGGCATAGAGTACAGTGGCGTAGAGTGGTGCAGATAGGTGTATTGTAGAGTGGTGCGGTGCAGAGTAGAGTATAGTGCTTAGAGTGCAGTGGCGTAGAGTGCAGTGATGCACAGTGCAGTGGCATAGTGCAGTGACATAGAATGCAGTATTACAGAGTAGAGTGGTGTAGAGAGCAGTGTTGCAGAGTAGAGTGTCAGTGCAGTGGTGCAGAGTGGTACAGAGAACAGTGGCATAGAGTACAGTGGTGCAGAGTAAAGGGCAGTGGCATACCGTGTAGTTGTTTAGAGTGCACTGGTGTAGAGTTCAGTGGCATAGAGTGGCCTGGGGCAGAGTAGAGTGGCATAGAGTGCAGTGGAATAGAGTGTATTAGTGCAGAATGTAGTAGCACAGAGTGGAGTGGTATAGAGTATAGTGGCGGCCAGTGCAGTGTTGCAGAGTAGAGGGTCAGGGTGCAGTGGCATAGAGTGCATTGAACTAGAGTGCAGTGGTCAGAGTGGCGTAGAGTGCAGTGGCATAGAATAGATTGTTTCAGAGTAGAGTGAATTTGCATAGAGTGGAGAGGTGCGGGTAGAGTGCAGTGGCATGGAATGCAGTGGCACAGAGTGCAGTGGCCTAAAGTAGATTGTTTCACAGTAGAGTGAAGTGGCTTAGAGTGTAGAGATGCAAGGTAGAGTGGAGTTGCGTAGAGTGGCATACGGTGTGATGGCATAGAGTAAAGTGGTGTAGAGTGCTGTAGCATAGAGTGCAGAGGTGCCAAGTAGATTAAAGTGATGTACAGTGTATTGATGTAGAGTGCAGGAGCATAGATTTGAGTGTTACAGAGTAAAGTGCACTAGCATAGAGTGTATTAGCTTAGAGTGCAGTGGCGTACAGTGCGGTGTTGCAGAGTGGCATAGAGTGGAGTTGTGCGGACTAAATTACTGTTTTCTAGACTGGAGTGGTATAGCGTTCAGAGGCGCAGAGCGCAGTGGTGTAGGGAGGCGTAAAGTGCATTGGCATAGAGTAAAGTGGTACAGAGTAGAGTAGAGAGGCATAGTGTGAAGTAGCATAGAGTGCAGTGGCATAATGTGGAGTGGTTCAGAATGAAGAGTGCAGTGCAGTGGCATGGAGTGGTGTAAAGTGGAGTAATGCAGAGTAGGGTGCAGTGGTGTGGATTGGTGCAGAACAAAGTGGAGTGGAGTATGCATGGTGTGGTAACATACTGCCATTACAGACAACACATTTTTGATTGAAATTACCATTACACTTGCACAGACATACAGTTTTTCAAATCAAACTATACTGTGCAAAGACGATGATGTGTGGGAAATAGCATCACCTAATGCAATGATTTGTTTTAATCATATAAAGGTATTGTTTCCAATACTGTTCAGAATTAACAAAAATGTGCCTCATTTGTACTCCTAATTCTGAAGTTTATTTAAATGTTGTCATGTGATAGAAAAAACTCTTCCCTAACCCCAGTATGCATCAAGATTGTTGCATAAATCCTCTCACTTTGAAGTCAGAGAAAGAAAAGTAAACAGTAAGTTCCCACCGAAGACAGAGCCTGACATTTGACTTTGTTTTTTGAATGCACAGCAAATGTGATGAGATAAGAACACGATTTACAGGCCTGTAAACAGAAAAGTAGCACACAGAAGGACACTGTAAATAAGGTTTGAGCAAGGGAAGGGACAAACCCAAGCTGCATAGCCTAAAACAAATAAAGTCAGCAAATTGAAAGCAACAACATGTGAGTTACAAACCACAATGCCAATGGCAAGCAAAGGGCAGAATGCATTCCCAGGGAAGCTCAATGAATGTACTTAAAGTGACAGCCGTGGGATACTTTGTGGGAAAAGTACAGTATTTTAGTCTAGTCCATATCTTGCAGAGGTTTGGCCACATCAATCACCCAGGTAGTATGACGAGGAGACCTAGAGTGGTTTCCATGCTGCAAGAAAGGTATGTACACCCATTCTATCAGTTTGCCACCAGTTCCTATGGTGTAGAGCTTCTGGCTCTAGGGTTAGTGCTAGGTGGCAGACATAAAATAGGGCATTTAATGATTATTTAAGGTGGTTGTAAGGAAGGAGTTGACCGGGGTGAAGATGGTAGTCTGCCACAAGGATTTGGAAATTTAGTAGCTCGCTGTCCAGAAATAAATCACCCAATTTTAAGACACCTGCGGCATGCCACTGATTGAGTTGCTCTGAGCACAGCCGTCCTGTGGGACTGGGAAGGCTTAGCAAAGATAGTGTAGGAGCACAGGTTGCCTTCATGTCAGTGAGTTTACAGGTTCTAGCAAGGCAAGAGAAAGCTGTGTGTGATAACCCCAGATGGTGATCCATAAAATGGTCAGTAGGAAGCAATAAGCAGTGCATTAAGCCTTCCTTAAAAGTCTTTACTGATAAACCCCATCTCATGCAGGGAGGTGGGCAGATAGCCAGCGAGCCACCCATTGGACCTGTGCAGCTGAATAATAGCATTCTAAGTCCAGAAGACCTAATCCACCCACAGTCACGGGTAGCTTTACTGTGGAAAGAGCTACCTGCCGACATGCCACAAATCAGATGTGTGGCATGTCCGAAGAAAGAATGAAGAATGAGCAGGAGAAGGTTTGCAAAATAATACCATCATTGGGGGTAGCACACCATCTCCACCAGTGCCATGTGGCCCACTACAGAAAGCAGAAGAGAAGACCAAAAAGCAAACTGGGATTGGAGGGATCGTGACACTCTGCTGAGATTTACACCCTGCAAATCAGTGGGAGAATGGTAGATATTAATCACTAGGTATCGAAAGGTAACTGGTTCCCAGTTCAATCTGAGATCTAATTGTATTTAAAGGGGAAACAGTACCATATGTTAAAGAAACAGAAATTACAATGTTAACATTTTTCCTTTTTGTTTGTGCAAATATTTTGAAGATTCTATATGTTCTTGACACTTAGGGATAACCCAGATCACTAGTTAACTAGATTGGCTTTTGGTCAATTTCAAAACCATTTAAAGACATGAACAAAGCGGGCAATAGCCTTGCACAACATTCAAGGAGTCTGGCCCCTGCTCACCCTTCACAAGCACGAACAGCAGAACATTGCACCAGAGGAGTTTGCCGAGGTGGATGGGTGTTGCTTTTTCAACCACTTGACAGTGCCTCTTCTGTTTCTCCCCTGTGTGCAGAGACAACTCCGCAGTTACCCAATACCTTCCGATAGTCTTGGTGGACCCATCTTGTCTGATTTTAGGAATTGTCCCACCTTGTTCTTCTCTTCTTTATTTATCCAGTTCTTAGCAACAACCCTTCGAATCACTTGCTGTGGATCTCCCATTTGATCTCAAATTCATCCTCTTCTTTTATTATCTTTGATTGGTAGTCAAGGCTCACATTTCTGACATAAATGTAGAGTCCAGATATACACTTTAGTGCTGTGAGACTACAGACAAGTTGTGGGTACCTCACATCCTGACATTAGGTGTGAGACTGTTGCCTACACCATCTGCCCTGTCTCATTCAATTTTGTTTTAGGTTGAAAGTCCATGGGCGGTCGGGGTGAGCCAGATGTTTTTGTTCAATTTGTTTAAACTAGCATAAGGTGAATTACCTTAATGTTTCCCAAACTGTTTGCAATGGGTTTTAAAATGTTCAGAAACATAATCAAAATGTTGCTGTTTGTTTCTCTTAAAAAAAGATTGGGTAGATTTGGGCAGGGGTGATGGCCTTGACACATAATGTGACACCTGAATATAGCATACCAGGAGGCAATTACAAAAAGACCACAGTGAATAAATAGTGCTGTATTCAAAAAGAGTAAATAAATGCACTACAAGATAGTGAAGCATCGCTTCTCTTGGGTGTGTCTGTAAAACTGACATTTGTTCTTGAATATTTGTCCTGAATTTTGACCCTTTGTTCTGAATTTTTGTTTTGAATTTTGACCCCTTGTCCTGAATTTTTTACAGTCCTGTCCAGAATTAGCCTCAATGCCAGGTGGTCACCCTATGTGCTGGTGGGGAACACTCACAAAGGTTTAATTCTGCACATATTCACAAGCCGTCTATATACAATTTGCTCACCTGCATTTCATGTCAAAGGATTGGATTGAAGCCCAAATTCTCAAACGTTTAGCGTCGGGTAAACCAACCCTAAATCTTTTTGGGGATTCACAAACCAACGCAAATTGGTATTTGTGTTGGTTTGTATGGCAATGTAACGCAAAGCAGAACAAAACTCTGCTTTGTATTACTTTGCATCAAGAGGGCAATTCATGGGTCGTACCACCGATGCTTTTTGACACTAAACCCCATTCTCAAACATCAGAAAATGGGTTTAGTGTTGAAAATTAACATCTCTGAAAGACAGGTGTTAAACAGAGAAATGTTTTCATTTCTCTAAGCTTTTCTGACTTTGCATATGTGCTGCACAGCACACATACAAAGTAGGAAAAGCTTTTTCAATGATTTAGGCATAGTATTTTGTACAGGAAGGATACCTTCCTGTATAAAACCTATGCTAGACACACGCATGCACTGTAGCACTATTGCATTAAGGTGTGTGTGGTGCATAGCAGTTGAAATTAGCGCAGGCACTAGGTAGAGGGGAGGAGAGTGCCATGTGTATGTGAATATGGCACTCCCTGCTCCCTCCATGACATGCATTGCAGAGCTTTCAACACGATCAAAGTAGTGACGGAAACTGTGAAAGAGAGACATTAATGGCTGTAAGAAAACAAGGACTACTGAAGGAATAATACAGGAGATGTACCCTTGGGAATTAATTCACACCAAGTGATAAGATGGATCTCGATTGGAAAACTCTTTTTGGAGAAAAGTATGATGATACAACTTAGGTTGGAATAAGGGGGGGTCCCTATAGGGTAGTCCTGAAGAAGACCTGTGGAGGAGCTTTTGAATTTGGCCCAAGAGCGGAAAGGGGGTCGAAACATCGGCAATGATGCTCTAGCTTGTTTTTAGTTGCTGTATGGATAAAGGACCAAAATGGCAATTTAATGCCTTTTGAATTGAGGATTGGTTTAATGCAGAAAAAGATTAGCCAACAGGCTTTACATATTTTTCATTATCTCTTGTTTCTTTTTCTGAACACGAGCTCTTGATCTTTGCACATTTTCTGTCCTTCTATTTTAGGGAGTTGCGATAAGGATTCTTTTTGATTTGTACGATTGTGGTTTTATTCTGTATATATAATAATGAAATAAGGGCCAGATGTAGGAAAAAATCAAATTGCGACTTGCAATTTGCGAGTCTGTGCGACTCGCAAATTGCAAGTCGCAATTTGACATGCAGAAAGGTGTCTCAGACACCTTCTGCAACTCGCAATGAGGTCGCAAAGACCCACCTCATAAATATTTATGAGGTGGGTCGCAGTTTGCGACCCCATTGCGAGTATAGGCACTCGCTAACATGGAGGCCTGCTGACGTCAGCAGGCCTCCATGTTAGCGACCTGCCTTTTAAATAAAGGTTTTTTTTTTTTTTGAAGTGCAGCCCGTTTTCCTCACAGGAAAACGAGCTGCATTTCAAAAACATCCGAAACCTTTTGTTTCGTTTTTTTCAGGGCAGGGAGTGGTCCCTTGGACCACTCCCTGCCCTGAAAAAATAATTTGGGGTCCATTCACAAAGGGGAAGGGGTCCCATGTGGACCGCTTCCCGTTTGCGAGTGGGTTACCACCCACTTCAAGTGGATGGTAACTGCGACTCCATTTGCGACCGCGTACGCGGTCGCAAATGGAGTTGCATACCACTCCGACTCGCAAATAGGAAGGGAACACCCCTTCCTATTTGCGAGTCGCAAATGCATATTGCGAGTCGGTAACGACTCGCAATATGCATTTGTGCATTGCAAACCCACGTTTGCGAGTCGCAAACGGCGATTTTTGCCGTTTGCGACTCGCAAAAGGGTTGCTACATCTGGCCCTAAGCTCTTTAATTGTACCTATACCCATTCTGTCTGTTATCGTGAGAAAACCCTTTTGTTAATAATGTGGTCTCCTATGGGGGCATTGTAGTTTATGCGACGATGCATTGCAGAGCAGCATTTTTGGCAGCTACTCTGCGTTGCCGGTCACCTCCCAGAATCTGGACCTGTGTGTGCAAAATGGGTGTCAAAAACATTTTCAAGCATTACACACATCTAGTATGGAAAGAATAATATTCCTTTATTTTATCAGGAATCTGAAAAGCAATGCATAAATTCCAGAACAATGGCCACAATTAAGCATACAGATATTGGACCCACTCTTTTGTGACATGCTTTATCATCAGCCAGTCAGTCCCACCATGTTGAGATGATACTAACATAGTGGTCTCAACCTCATTAGGGAGGAAGATCAGAATATCAGTAGTCCAGTCATAAGTGTGGTCCAGATTTTAGTAAAACAACCTAAGTGTAAACCCAGGGATTTCCTTTATTTTAGGGTACACTCAGCTGGGTTAAAAATGAAATATAAGGGATTGGGCATGGCAACCACAGCCAAGATGGCTTGCTTTCCCTCCATCTGTCTCTTTATCTCCAACCAATCAAGACTATTCAAAGTTTCTATGTCTGTGGCACAGAGATTCCGATAAAATTTCACAAAATCATGTAGTTGTTGGAATTTTTGATGTTGAAGGCCAAATTCCAAACAAACCTTTGCTGGGGAGGTTTGTTTTGGAAGGCAAAAGACTGCCTTGTAGGCCGTTGTTTCAAGCTGATTTAAAGTAGCAGTTTCTTTGCCATGCTTGAGTTTGACGCCATATGTCTGAGAGGGTAAAAATTGGGCTGCCATCACTTTTAATATATGACTATAAAATGAGCCTCGCAGGTTTTTTTTTCAAGAGCTTAAAAGCACATACTAAAGATTGAGCTTTCCCATGAAGTGAGGGGCAGTGGTAAACACATGACAAGTTGCAGTCCACAATCACTCCTAAGTATTTATTAGAATAAGCAGATTTAACCTGCTGGTCTTTCATAAAGCACCTGTGTGCGTGATATTTGAAGTCCACAACTTTTGTTTTCTGCAAGTTCAGCTCTAACCCTTGCGGCTCAACATCAGTTGCCAGAGCATTGATCGATCTTTGAAGGCTGATAGTAGTTTGACTTAGCATTACTATGTCATCAGAATATTGCAGGAACACTATCTTCTCCTTCGCTAATACAGGAGGTAAGCTGTCTTCAACTGGCAAGTGTTTATACAAATCGGCTAGATATAGATTGGAAAGGCACGGAGCCAAAACACATCCTTGTTTTAAGCAATTCCTTGTACAAATTTTTGAAGTGAGCCTGCTGCCATCCCCTATTTTCTCCGGGGCCCACGAATCACTGCATAGGCCAATAATTGCAGTTAGCATTTTCTCTGGCATGCCCAATGCTTCCAGTTTCCTCTATAGATGGCCTGCAGCACTCGGTCAAAAGCCTATTTAGGATCAATGAAACAGGCAAACTCCTTGATTTTTTCCTCCTGGCATTTTCCGTCAACAAGCCCCAGGGTACAAAGTTGGTTATTGTTCCCATGCCAGCCCTAAACACTGTTTGGGTTTTTGGAATAAGGTATTTCTTCTCCACCCAGGCTGATAACTCGTCTAAGATGCAAGATCCATACATTTTGGCATCACATTTGTTAAGGCTATTAGCCCATAATTGCTTGACTTGATATGACTTCCATTTTTATATATTGGATGCAAGATACTCCCCTCCCAAGACATTGTAACACTGTTCTAAATATAGATGTATTAAAGAGCGGAGTTAAGTGTGCTGCCCATAAAGCTGCTTGGTGCTTAAACAAAGCATTAGGTAAATCACTGGGACCTGGTGCTCCTTCTGTTTTCATTTTTTCATTATTCCCTTTAACTTTTTTGTATTTGTCAAGTTCTCTAAGGTTACTAATTCATATGCCTTTAGATTCTCCTGTATCTGTTGATATCTAGATTCACTAATAATCCCTCTACTGATGTACGAGAAATGCATATCTCGCACCTCTGTCTGAATTATATCTGTCAGTCTCCTTGAACCTGCAAATTCCTGCACATTTGAATTACCCTGATTCTGTGGATAACCAGCTTCTCCAATAAATAGTCTATTATCATGCAAGGCGTACATGCCTCTTATGTATGCCATCCAAGTCTCCTCAGAAATCCCTGCATTTTGATTGCATCCTTGACCCCTCTTAATGCCATTTATTATGCCCCAAAAATCTCTGCTGTTGGGCTGTTCACTAGACCAAAGCAACTTTTTTGTTTTTGTTGCCCTACTTTACCTCTTTTGTCAGCCTTCTTGTCTCCCTAGCTATTTTCTGTTTGCTCTTGTGCAATTCCCTGTTGAACCAGAGCACACTTCCTTTCATTACCTTATTACATATTCCACCAATCCTCCTATTTCGTATCCGTTTTGCTGGGGAATTTACTTGTAGTATCTTAATTAAGTCCAACCATGACTGAAGTTACTGTTCCTCAATATTTCCCCTATATACACTTACAAACTTCTAGACCATATCCATTATTTGAACTACATAATCACCTCGCCATCTTAATCTTTTAAAATTGTCCGTCTGTGGTCTGGTCGGCAGATTTACAGGTTGTTGACAACATTAAGTTAATGCTTAGAACCTGGGGAAAGTGCTCACTTTCATCTTGTGAGTGGATTTTAAAGGTTTTCACCAGAGGAAGAATGCCATTGCTGATGAGTGAATAGTCTATCTTTGAACAGTATTTTCTGCTTAGATATGTTATTGCTGCTGGACAATTTTCACGACTTGCCATTCAGTATTGTGAGATCTCGGGCTCCTAATTGTTCCAAGAATTTAACGGTTTCCAGTTTTCCCCGAGTCTTCCTATTCCTCACATTGTTCTCAGCCAAATCAGAATTAAAGTCCCCCAAAAGTAGAATTGAATCCTTTTTGTACCAGTTTTGCAAGAGCTTTATTAAGTTCAGTAATATCACAATCCTTCCCTGTTTTTTTGCTTTCTCAGGATGAATATATGTATATATATATATATTTATTATTAGTAGGCTAACTGCCGCTTTATTTTTTCCACTCTATATTGTAATCTATTAACTTGGATCCACTTCACATCAGTATTAATTGTCTTTAATGACCACCTATACTTTGTTGAAATGTAGGTACACATACCCCTTTTAGATGTCCATAATGTGAGGTCCTTTCTGCTGGAATATGCAGCTCCTGAAAGCCTACTATAGGTATTGCCATTGAGTATCATGTTTCTTGTAATAAAGTTAGATTGAATTGATGAAGAAATGATATTGTCTCATTGTCATGTGTCATTACTCCAAAGCCATGCACATTTTGTGAACAAATATTACCCTCTACTTTTTTCCTTATTGGGTCTGATGACGCTATGAACATACCATTATCTTTTTGCCAAGTAACAGCTTCAGGAATGATATGAGTTAATTTTTTTTTTATATCCAAGCCCATTCCTGCATGGCTTCTGCCTTAGGATTTTGCTGGTGCTGTCTACACCCCACACTTGCTGCAGAAAAGTATGCTGTTGCTAGCGGGTCAGGTGAAAGACTTCTTGCATTCCACAGTACAGATGTGGGGTTTATTTTGGTATTAGATGGATACATGGATGACCCAGATATGTTTAATAAGGGGTACGGATATTTAGGTGAACTGGCACCAATTCTTTAAGGTAGCAAGTTGTCTGGGCAAATTTTGTAATTAAGTTTTCTTTCTTCCACTGTTCTTCAGTTCTTCATGCTTAATGCTGCTCTGCCAAGAGGTTGTTAGAGCAGTTACACAACCACTCCTTTCTTGAATTTATGCAAGAGAGTTGTTTTGGCACTTCTATTGTGGCCTGGACTTGGAGACCGAGGACTAAGGCCCTCATTACAACATTGGCGGTAACTACTGCCTACTGCTACGGTGACGGCCACCAACATACCGCCGCCGTGGCTACCAGCTGTCTACGCATATCATGACCGCCGACGGTATACCACCAGAATGCTGGCGGAACACCACCGCCGGTCATGGCAGTAGGTGGCAGTAAGGCGGCGCTGCTGACAGCAGCACTGCCACGCCAGCAAAACACCGCCGACCGTATCATAACCAATGATAAGGCCTGGCGGTGTTTTGCTGGCGGACGCTGCTGCTGACAGCAGCACCTAGGAGCGTCTCCAGCCGGAGGACCCCCTGCAAGCAAGTAAGTCGGGTTCTCCAACAGGAGAGGAGGGTGGGGAGTGTTGTGTGTATGTGGGGGAGTGTGTGTGTATGTTTTGGAATGTGTGCATGTGGGTATGAGTCACGTTGAATGCATGCGTGAATGAGTGATTTTGAGTAGTGTGTGTTGTGAATGCATTTGTGTGACAAGGTATGTTGGTATGTGTTTCGGTGTGTTGGTATTTATGTGCGCATGCGTGGGTGGTGGTGGGTATGCTTGTGTGCATGTGTGTTTACGGGTGTGCATATGTGCGGGGGCAGGAGAATGTGGATTCTGGGGAGGGGGGCTAGGGAGACCCATTTCATTGCCAGGGAAGGGATTACCCGGCACTGCTAGTGAACACCACCATGGTTTTCGTGGCGGTAAGTTTGGCACGAAAACCATGGCGGTAGGCTGGGTCATAATCCTGAGGGTAGGATTGTGACGGCCACCGGGCTGGAGACCGAAGTCTCCAGCCCAGCGACAGTTACCACTCTGGCTATCGGTGTGTTAAAGTGGCGGTCTTTGATGGAGGTTACCGCCAGTGACAAAATCCCATTTTTTTACCTTTGGCCTGTTGGCAGTATGAACGCCGCTTTAACACCGACCACCAGGGTTGTAATGAGGACCTAATTGTTTCAAAGTTGAAAGCTTGCAGTACGGCTGAGTTTATTTGATAATGACAATGAACCAGACCAGGAACAGTCCTTCTGACTTTCTTGAATTCAATTGTTTAAATAACAGAATGCTTCCTTGTCTCAAGACTTTTGTTCTTCCTTTGAGTCAATGCTGTCTGGCCCCTTGCTGGCTTTCAAAGCCATGCCCTTCACTGTCAATTTTTGTTCACCTTGTGACACCATACTTGCATGTACCTGCATATTCACCTGTATTGTTTTCTTAAAAATACTGCGTACTGGATCGATGGATATGCATGCTTTATCTTCTTCTCCAGATTACAACAATTGTGGCCTACTCATCATGAGGGGCCCTGACTGAGTTAAGCCCTCCATTAGCCTCTGTTCGGGGGAACTAGCATGGGTGTCTGATTTCTGTGGCAGGATTGGGCAGGGTAGGCCTGGAACCTCCTTTGGCATTGCATATTTTGTAGCCAATGGGTTCTTCAGGAAAGAAAATGTTTGAAGAGGATTTATTTTCCCAAAAGAAGAGACTTGCAGTTCTGGTGTTGGGGCCACTACCAACATTTCCTTTTGTATATGTTAATGTGTTTTACTAGAAGAGCTATGTCTTTTGGAAAGGCTCAACTATGTGATTTGCCACCTTTTGGGTGAATGCCACAATTGAGGAAAGGAGGGGGGGCACAGCACACTGTTGTAATGCAAATAATGTATACCTCTCTTTGCTCGATCTATATACTGTTTGGACACCGTCTGTTAAGTTTCAGGACCAAAGTTCCTTTACTGTTGTTTGGTTAGTTAGCAAGCAGTAACAGGCCCTCAGAAATTCAGAAGCACAAAGAAGTTCAGATAACCCAAGGTGGTTGCGAGCAGGTCTCGCTAGCGCACCACAAGCCGCACCCAGTCCTAGCCGTGCCACTTCTGTGGAAACCCCATGGCACACACTCTGCAGCAGCTGACTACGACTGCTGCGCTTACCAGAGTACTCCTGGAACACCTTGCACATAGTCCCCCTTGTGAACAAGAACTGAGCGGCTTCTGCTTCAGAGTCAGTGGGCTCAACTCTGATGCCTTGGAAGCCACAAGAAACAAGAAGTGGACAGTTGGCACAACACAGCAGGCACTGAATCCAAACAGACACCCATGGTAACAGGTCAGCAAGGCAGGCAAGCAAATAAAGCAGATCAGGAAACAAAGCAGAGCCAGGCAACAGATGCCAAGCGAAAGTCAGTTCTTGCCGGCCGGCCAACTATCCTCCACCACCTTGGGGCTCCATCTCTCCTCTCTCCCCGTGGCCAGAGGGCAGGGCCGTATACTCTGACCCAGTGTCCACAGCATGCACGCTCCTCTGCTCCTACGCGCTCCCCCACTTCCACCTGCAGCAGTACAGCTTCTCTCCTCCCAGCTCCTCTACTTCTCTGCCACTCCGCAGTTCCACTGTGGGGCTAACAGCTGCAAAACTCGGCAGGGGACGACTACTTGCCTACTCACCCTGCTCCCCAGGTGGCCTTCCGAAATGCTTCACCATCAACATGGAAGGGGGGCAGCAAGGGCGATCAATGAGGCGTCTGGCAGTTTTCTGAGCACCACAGCCTCCTGGCATCTCCCAGTGATGGCAGCCACCCGGCAACAACTGCAACAGCGTCCTGTGTGAACCTGTAGCTCCGAGGCTCTATTGAACTGATGCTGGACCGGTATGTCAGAGTACACATTGGCAGGGCCCCCTGGAGCTGCGGTGGTCCTGCCTAACCCTAAATTGCAGGCAAGGTCACAGTGAGGCCTGGTGGGAGGGTGATAGCCAGCGGCCCAGTAATTTTTGGGATAGGGCATCATGCTGGTGTACCTGGGTGACTTTTGCTCAAGGGGCAGCACCACCCTTGAACTATGGGGATTCTTTTGAGGTAACACCCTCTACTTGTGTGAGGTGCCTTCTGTGGACTGGAGACAGAGATGAGACCCTGGGCCAGGATGCTGGTTGGAGGCCCAACTGCCACTGCTGACTTCTCGACCAACTTGTGCTTTGGACCCTGCCTTGAAGGCTGCTGGTGACGTGCAGGGGCTACTGCTAGGGGGGCCAGTGGCTGCATATTTGGGGCTAGAGAACATCTGGACTGTGCGGCGATGGATCACTGTGGTTGCCTCTTCCCCCACCTGATATCTTGCTGACTTCTGCGTGGCCAGCCTCCACCCAACTGTTGCTTTGCTTTTGATCGGAGACCCCATCTGAGTGTGTCCCTTATAGATTGTTGAATCTGCCCGAGTCCCATTCTGCTCCCCTTGTGGGGCCCTTCTCTGCCATTCCAGCGGGGCTTACATGGGTGACAGTGAGTGTTCCCTTTCTTTTTCATCTGGAGGTGTCCTAGCGAGGATGGGGTGCAACAGGCCATCCCCATTAGGGCCAGCCCAGAGGAAGATAGACCAATACACCATGCTTGCCTCTGGTGCCTCTGGGGCTGAGGGCAGTCCTCAGGTGTCCTACCCACCACCTGCTCACTCCAATGTTGCTACAATCTTTCAGACTCGAGGGAGGCGGTTGAAACTAAAGTGGGTGAAGTCTGGGTGGGTGTCTCCCTCTTGTGTCAGGACCTCTGGAACATCACTGGTAGAGTAACTCAGGCTGAGACCAGGGTGTCCTCTGTGTGGTTAAACTTAAGAGGCTGGTCTCCAAGCTCCTCTCAGCATCGGCAGTGCTTGAAGAGTGGGCCAAGGATGCCTCTGGCGTGGAGCAGCTTCTGGAGGAGTAGAGTTGATTCCTGGTGCCTTCTGACAAGCTGTTGCCATGGCTTGTGATGAAGAGGCCTTATAGGTCCCTGGCCTGCTGACGGCCTCCTGGGGCCCCAGCCCGGCTGCTGATAGCATGCATTCTCAACCACTGCAACAGAGATGTCATTATTCAGGGGACCCATGAGCACCAAGATCTTTGCTTTCGGAATCAACGGATTATGGTTTTCTCTAACTATTCCCTAGTTGTCCAGCAGTGGTGCTGCTCCTTTGAGGAGGTTAAGCAGAAGCATTGAGCCCTCAACTTGCATTCTATGCTCCTCTTCCTGGCGGGGTTGAAGATGATCTTTAAGTCTGACACTTTTTTGACATTCCGGAATGTGCTTGGGATTAGGCAGACAAAAGGAGGAAACTCTAGTGACCTGAGGCATCTGCAGTGCATCATTGTCTTCCCCGTAGGTTGCCTAGGAAGAGGTGGTCCCAGTCCCAGAGGACACATTTGCACCTATGTGGAGGATGGGGCTCATTGGGCTCAGATCAGGAGGAAGAGGAAGCAGGTTTTTTTTTTCTTAACACCTTATTGACAGCCATGGCGGATTTGTTCCAGTCTCAGGGCGAGGACCCTGGAACCTCCCCCATGGGGATCTGTATTGCCTGCTGTATTCATCTTTGACCACTGTGTTGTGCAGAGCAGTGGTCTCCACGCTTTTTTATGCTGCGCCCCCCAGTTAAAAAATAAAAATTATTGGGCCCCCCTTCAGAATTTTTCACAGTTTTTCATAAAGATGGCAATGTTTAAATATGTCTAGAAGTATTTAAATATTGTAGTTAAGCACTGTTACCTTTTAAAAGTGCAATAACATGTTTCTGTTTAAAATAAAACAATGTTATCTATGTAATGCTTCTTTTTGCCAGAGCCTGGCACCCCCACTGGGATCAAAGACACGACCTGTAAGAAAGCCAGGCTTTTTGCAGATTCACCCAACCTTTTGCTCCCATTTGGTCTACTAGATGCTGTCTTTTTGACCCTGACTGTGCATTAGAATCTGCTAGCCAGGTCCAAGAGCTCTGTTCTCTCCCTAAATTGATTGTCAACTTGGAAATTCTGTGATTGGCCAAAGCTTTACACCCTTATAAGTACCTTGTAGATGGTACCCATGGCATAGGTGGTAAAGAGGTCCCCGGGGCTGCAGCATGGGTTTGTGTCACCCGGAGTTACCCATGCAAACAACTGAAAGCAGGCCAGCGATTGCAGAATGCCAGAGCAGTGAAAACTGCTTGAGTTTGACTGTGCCCTCACCATGAGTGGCACAGTCCCATGTACTGCCTTACATATAAGTCAGACACCCCTAAGGAAGGCCTCTGCAGCCCAGAAAGCAAGGTGCATTATATGGAAGGTGCAGATATGTAGGCACAAGCTTATATGTCTCTAGAGTGTATTTTCCATTAAAATACACTATAAGTGCAGGCCAGCCCAGAGGATAACATGGGACTTAAGCCAAGGCAGGCCAGGGTTGCTAGCTACATGATGACACCACCTAGATATGTTGAGTTGGGTGTTAAAGAACATGCTTTCTCTTCCACAACATGAATCTGGTGTTGAGGGATGGCTGGCAGGCACCCAGGTGGCACCAGAGGTTGCCCACCTGTTTGACACCCTTCTTTGTGCTCTGGCTGGTCAACACAAGCTTTTTCCCGTGTTTACTGCCAACAAGCCAGGTTTCTTACCTCTGCCAGGTAGTGTAGGCACTGCCAGGAGTCAGGGACAAGGGCTGAGGGATCACACGTCCTGCCCCCTAGCTGGGCTAGTGAATAGAGCCATCAGGGTAGTGAGCTTCAAAGGCTGATAGCCATCTGTGCTCGAGGTCAGGTAGGAAATTAGGTTTGCAGAACAGTGCACTTTCTTAGTTGGCCGACCACTCCTCCAGGAGGAGCAGCCCAGTCTGTGCACTAAATTGTGATTTGTGCCATCTTAGGAGTAGTAGAAAAGAAGGTTCTGGCGAGCTAAACGTGACCTACACCACCTGATGTGGTCACCTTAGGAAGGATTAGCTGTAGGAGATAGCTGTTTATTGGCTACTAGTCTCCACAACCCCAAATACCCTAAATCCAGAACTTAAGGGATACTCTTGACACCAGAACTTCAGAGCTGAGTGACGAACATTGAAAAAGGACCAGAAGGAGCTCTGCATATCCGACAACTGAACTTTGTCCACAGCACCAATGCAAAAGAGGGATACTCCATCCCAGAGGCACCATACTAGGAATTGCGTGAATGACCCTCAACCTTGGCTGAAACTCAACATTCCCAACAAGAACCTTTCTGGATGTCGGAAGCACCCTCAAACTCCCTTGGACTAGTGGCACTAGTCCCTTGCGAACTGCAGGTAAAAATGCTTGCAGGATCCAAAGAATCACAGGCCATCAGGCCTGCTGTGGGATCGATGAAAGCCAGGTGGTCCAGTGTCTTCTGGGAGTTGTAATCTTGTCTGTCCCCAAGTTTTAGGCCTCTACCTTGCTCCACCGAACCCTGTCAGGTTCCCAAAGGATTTCTGTACCTATACCGCTGCCAAGACTTGTTTGCTGCCAGTCTGGTAATTAAGTACCGCTGCAAGTGAAGGGCAGATCGTGCAGCCTGCATCTGACATCTGCATCTCAGGCGCAGCTGAGATTTTGCATCCCTTTGTCAGCATCACCGTGTTAGCGGTAAAGCCAACACCACTGCTAGTCACGGCCAGCACCACAGACAGCCAGGACAACTCTGCACCTGGATGCGACTGGCCAGGTATAATAGAACTGACTTTTGTGATCTGGCCCTAGGGATTGTATACCTTAACCCTGCAATGGTTCCACGTAACTCGTTCTTTGAGTACTGTTTTGCGACCAGTGGTATTTTCTCCATAGGCTTCAATGCACCATTTAAATGCCATTTTTTCTGTGATTACATTTCTAAAATTTACACCTCCTGCTATACTTAGGCAATTCTGTTCATTGTGGTCTCCAAATTAATATAAACATAAGCTCTAGTTTTATAAATTGGTGTAGGATTTCTTTTAAGTCATGTCAATAACTTATCATCCATGCTGGTGCTCTGAAATGTTTAACGCATGTTCCTCTAAGTAAAGCCTGACTGCTCTTTGCCATACTACAAGGAATGAGCTAAGGATTTACTAGTGTGAATCAAAGGACCGTCTTTGGGGTATAGTGAGAGTAGTACATGGTGAGGAATAACCCCCACACCACATAACACACACTTTTTTACGGTACCTTCAACTGTTGTCAGGAACTTGGATCCTACTGAAATGGGGGGCTTACAACGATGCTGGTATGGAGGGCCTCTGGCCCTATTTTGGTAGCATTATGTATGGGATTAGGGTGATAGATGCTACCGTGTTAAAAGTGTAGTTAGGAGTTGGGGGGTTAGATGTTACAATGGTTTTAGTTTGTTTGAATGCACAGTCATAAGTACATCCAGTCAATTCCAGTCCTGTGCAGGCCCCACTGGTGATGCTGTTCCCCAGTGCATGAGTGTAATCTCACCTAAGGGACTGAGAGCCTTGTACTCGGGCATGCACTGGCTGTCTCCTCCAGATAGTGGTGGTTACGATAATGTCCTGGAGTGCTAATGACTTGCTGGACCGCATTAAGAGATCTGCTGTCCTCCGCAATGTACATCGGCTCCAGCTAGCAGTGTTTGTGTTTCAGGAAATGCACCAGCTGGGTGCCCATTGCCCGTTTCTGGGCCATTTTCATTATGATCACATCTATCATCTGGGATTTACCCAGAGATCATGAGAGGGGGCTAACTTGTTGGATAAAGGGTGCCTATTGGTGGTGATGGCGTCTCAGTTGGACCCCTGTTGTGGCACATGGGGATAGAGGGTTGGCTGGAGAGATGGCATTATAACCTCCCAGTTTACATCCCACAACACCTACTTCAAAGCACACTGCAATCTGTTGGGGGCCTTCTCATGACCTTCCCACATACTGTCAATGTGGTGGGGGACAACTTTAATGTGGTCCTGTGATGGGTGCCTCCGACCTCTCTCGTCCTGTGGTAAGAACTACTCCCAACAGCTTCTGGCCTGGGAGGATTCGATGGGGCTCTGTAAGGTGTGCAAGCCTGCCACCCCATGATCCATCTTACACTCACACTTCAGCAGCACATAAGACTTTCTTGCTCATTGACCTGCT
Organism: Pleurodeles waltl; assembly: GCF_031143425.1. Taxonomy (NCBI): domain Eukaryota; kingdom Metazoa; phylum Chordata; class Amphibia; order Caudata; family Salamandridae; genus Pleurodeles; species Pleurodeles waltl. The sequence goes on along the minus strand of NC_090444.1, from coordinate 548,784,678 downwards.
CGGGCTACCCGTGGTTGATGTCCTACAGTTCTCAGAAATCAAGATTCTAACCAGAGGAATCTCTGACCATGCCCTCCTTTTGCTCCAAATTGGCCTTCCCACTGTGGTGTTGCGACCCATGTTGTGTTTCAGTGCATGGTGCATTACAGACCAGGATTACTTTGAGTTTCTAGATGGGGAGATTAGCTCCTATTTTAAGGTAAATGGGGGCACAGTGGACTCAGCAGGCACATTAATGGTGACCAGCAAGCCTGCCCTGACAGAGTTAGTTAATAGGTATGTGAGGGACAAAGAAGCCCTCAAAATGGCACAGACGATGACCCTGGAAACCCAGATGTTCTCCCTGGAGCCGTGGGCACAACAGCGGCCCTTCACTGGCCTTCAATGGCAACTGGCATTTGCGTGCACTTGATTGCATCAATCATTGTTAGAGGAGGCTAGACAATGTTGGAAAGCTTCCATGCATAGGGTTTACAAACCTGGGTATAAGTTGGGGAAGCTCCTCTACAGGTTGGCCACAAAAGAAGGTGACTCCAGGGTGGTACCGTTAGTTAGAGATTAGGGTGGGCACTTTCAAGAGCAGGTCCTTGAGGTAGCGCAGGCCTTTGCAGATTGCAATATTTCTTTATACGCAGATAGGCAGCAGCCCCTGCATGAACTTGAACACCTGTTGTTACATGATATTCCACTGCTCTCGATCCCTGAATTCCTGGCTGACAACCTTGATCAGCTGCTTACGATAGGAGAGATTGGCAAGGCGCTCTCGGATTTGTCACCGGGGAAGACTCTGGGCCCATATGGATTTCCATTTGAATATTATCAGAGGCGCCACAGTCTTCTGCTTCTACAGCTGTTAACGATGTGTAATGAGGCGGCCGACCAAAGGACATTTCTTCCCGTGTTGGATCGCCCACCATTGTGGTAATTCCAAATCGGGAACGCTGCTGTATAGATGCTCATTTTACCACCCTATCTCACTTATCACTTCAGAAATTAAGCCGTTTTGCAAAACTCTACCTAACTGACTGCGCTATGTTGTTGCCCCA